>NC_056735.1:1433191255-1433423755 GCF_019279795.1 Protopterus annectens | reverse complement strand
AATATTCTTTACTGACTATAGATTTAGTTTATTTTGCCTCACATATGTTTCCCCAAGCCTCATAGCATAATCTGTCATAAATGTCATGTCATTCAAAACTAGACACTACAGATTGGTTAGATATTCACCTTGCATCCCCAACCCCATAGGCAAAATACAGTGCTCACTCTTTCATTGGCCCCAATATCAGCTTCTTACTGATAAGAAGACAGTGATCTCATCATATCAGATTACAGTAGACACAGAGATAGAGCTAAAGAGAGATACAGGACTGCCTAGATGTCTGATTATCTCATTCCTCCTTCCTGCCCAGCAACATAAACTAAAACCACTCAAGTCTGCTATCATCCTTACATCTTCTAATGAATGCAAAGTACCTAACATAAAAGAACTTGTCTCTTTCCAAAATAATTCTTAAAATACAAGTGAAAATCTTCATTTGTAGTAGTAAAAGTGTTGGCCGTAATGTATATGGAGTGTAATGTCAAGAGTGCTCTCTCCTACACAGTTTATTTTTAATTGTGATGGAAAAAATTGTCACAGTAGATTAATGAAGTTTTAAAGAACCCACTTGTTTGCCTGATCTAATATCTTTCCTGTGCATACCAGTGATGGCTTTGGTCTCTTTAGCTAAACCCAGCATACCTTAGTTATTCCTTGGTAGTGAATCCACTTCTCCAGTGGAAAAAGGTGAACAGAGGCTGTTTTCTCTGAAAATCTTTATTAGTTGATGGATGAGCCTTTATACAAATCTTCAAAAGTTACAAACTAAGCAGTGGGTATCCAGGTGAGTGATCTAGGCAAAACTGGTTGTTAACCAACAGCATGGCGGAGATGGTTAGTATGCTCATATGTTCTAGAATGATAGGCAACCACTGTACAGCAATACAAAGCATGGGAGCAGAGAGCAGACAATGCTGCTGATGTCACTGGTGGCAAATGTTGCCACCACTGGTAATTCCAAAGGAATGCATTACAATTGTCCTCTCATCTGCCTCCAGAGGCCATGCATTCTGTGCCCACTGAAGGGTCAGGATGAGGGGACATTGGGCACTGACTGTCCCAAGTCAGACTAGTGAAACCATTAGAGATGCACCCTATAATCTATGGGTACACAGCCACCATATCCACTTTCTTTATCTTTTTTATTTATTTTACATTTGTTTACCTGGAGAGTCCAACTAGGCAAGTTGCTCATTTTCAGCGGAGGCCCGGTGAGAAAAGCTCCATACAGTAAAGAATAATAATACAGAAACATACGCATACAAATATACTTAAAATATACATACAAAATATGCATAAGGAAGTTATACATAAGAAATTTGAGGACAATATAGTTAAAAGGAAATAAATCCTTACCTACCTTAAGGTATAATTGGAAGATCAAGCAAAACACTCGGCAAATAGACTAAACATGTATGTGTGTTTATTATATATAAAATATGTGCAGCAGCCTATGTGAGGTATATAGCATACAGTATGATATTTGGTCTAGTGGGAGGTTATCCTGGGCCTCAACAAGTACACTTCCAAGAGCTGGTTAAGTAGGACTGGAGAAGGTTTTTAAAGTTGTGTTTACTATATAGGGTCTGGATTTCTAGAGGAAGGGTATTCCATATTTTTGCAATGGCACTAGAGTAGAGGGAGTCACCTGAACAATTCCTGCTTTTGGATATTTCAACTAGCATTTTGTTGGAGGATCTTAGCAGATGATTGTTAGTGTAGTGATTTATTAGGTCTTGTAGTGCTGGAGTTTTTTTTTGGGGTGGTACAGGATCTGATGAGTAATTGTAAGTTGGTTATAGGTCAGTAAGTTTGGTAGTTCCAGCCAGGATAGTTGTTTGAGGGATAGACAATGGTGGATCCTGAAAGCTGAGTCAAATGCAAACTTTGCAATTTTTTTACAACAGCTGGTTAATTTGTTTAAGTCTCATTTGCTTAGGTTAGTTAGTACAGGGGAAGCATAGAATAATGTAGAGAGTAGGTGGGTTTTTGCGATGATGACTTTACTGTTGTTGGTGAGGTACATTTTGCAACTATAGAGGTTTTTTTTATGGACTTTTGTTAATGTTTGTGCTATATGTTTGTTGAACTTCACGTTATCTATGATAACTCCTAATAGTTTGGTTTGTGAGACTGGTGAGATGGGGGTATTGTTAGACGAGATTATTTTAAATGGGGGAATGGGGTCTGTGGCCTTTAGGGGATGGATTTGTGGGCTTGGTCCAAGTTGTGCTGAGTGTCACTTCTCTGATTTAACATGTACAATGTCTGACTACACAAGCATATTTCCCCTTCCCTGTCACCTGTGGAGTAGAGCCTACCACCATCAAGTAGTATCAGGACAACAATGGGCAAGGAGCTGTGCACAGTGTGAATGCTCTTAATGGCCATGATAGATCCCTGCAACAGGCTTGGCTGGGGGTTATTCATACAATTCTGCATGGGCAAAAGAGATCCACTAGATGCCCCATCAGGGTGATTAACTACAGTCCTGCATTTCTACCTCCTTCCTGTGGAAAACTGCACCAAACCCTGACACTGCAAGCCAAGTGAATGTTGTCAGTAGTTCCACTGTGGCAGCTTTACCCCAACATCATAAAATATATTCCCTCACTTCCCACAACCTTCCAGAATATGCTGTAACTGTGATCTCTTCCCATAACAGTATTACTCATTCTACAATATTGCAGTCACCCTTCGTTGTGTTCCCCAGAAGCATTCTCATGACCCCACCCCATTTCAGAGTACTGCAGTCACCTGTCACTGTGTCTCTTAACCAAACGTGCAAGTGATGATAACGTTCCCATGCCTGTCCCCACCATATGGTGGTATGATTGTGTCTGACACACAGCATTACCAGACAATGTATTACCCAGATAGCATATGCATTACATTATCTGCTGTTGTTTGTTTCATGGCCTATAACTATGCACCAGACAGTGCCTCATTATCAGTGTTGTCATGTATTATGCCTACCTCTTCCTATGCTGAGATACTGCTGCTGCTATATCCTTCTCACCTGCTTCTCTATCCTTCCCCTCTACTACTGGCATAACTTGCATGTAAGATCCTGCCAAGATGTTAACATGCTGCCACAACTATTTGCACAGGGCCACATTGTGCAGAATTGAATGCACAACAAAAAACTTGCTGAAGATTTCAGGGCTGTATTACAATGCTCTTCCTGATGAATTTTGGCAAAAGAAGCCTCACTTGAGTAGACCAAACATCCACACCACTATAATTTGCTCATGCTTCACTTAAGGCATTTCCTATATTGTCAGTGAGTTGAAGATGGAAGTATTGAACCATGATTCTAGGGCATAATTGACTTTGCCTGTAGCACACAAAGAGCAACATACTATATGTTGTCTGTTCCCTGCTTGCATGGTTCCCATTTGTGTAGGCCTGCCTGTCTATCTAGCCTCTTGGTATATCTACCAACTAAAACAAAACCCAAAGATGGAGCGCTGTCGCTTGCAAATGAATTCAACAGTATTTCACTAATCCAAATGTAATAACCACAAAACGTGAAGATATACGAACAAACACTCCAACCCAAACGTAACCAGAACGTCCTTTAATCAGTAAGCGCTTTCACACCAGTAGGGCTTCATCAGCGTTTTGTGGTTATTACATTTGGATTAGTGAAATACTGTTGAATTCATTTGCAAGCCACAGCGCTCCATCTTTGGTTTTTGTTTTACTTGATTTTACTTTTGGAACGCTGCTCTTCCGGTGAGTGTCTCTAGTTGTTTTGGATTATATCTACCAACTAGATGACCTTGTGGCAAATCCCTTCAAAGGAACCCCATAGTATAGGGTGGGCACTTGTGAAATGCCTGAATAATAGAAACTGAACTGCCAAAGTGGTGCACAGACATACTATAAATAATACCAAAAGCATTACAGACTATCTGATAATTAAAGCAGCAGAAACCTTTCCTGTTGATGTATAGTAGTCCCCACAGATCAAATGGGGACTTTATAGCCGTGTGTGTGTGTGTGTGTGTGTGTGTGTGTGTGTGTGTGTGTGTGTGTGTGTGTGTGTGTGTGTGTGTGTGTGTGTGTGTGTGTGTGTGTGTGTGTGTGTGTGTGTGTGTGTGTGTGTGTGTGTGTGTGTGTGTGTGTGTGTGTGTGTGTGTGTGTGTGTGTGTGTGTGTGTGTGCACAAACAATGGTTCATAGGACTTTAGGGGAAAACACAATGTCATAAAATGTCCACATGGAAGTGCTTCACATCACACTTCTGCAGTCCTAGAGAACCAGATATGTCCCTCCACATTCTGCAGCATAATGTCAAGGAACTGGTCCAGGAATCATAAGTCTGACTTCTTGAATACCCCTAAAATGTCCTCAATAGGTTCCTGAAAAACCTCTATAGCTAAGATGGTCAATGCTATGTAAAGGGTCTATATTAAATAAACGAACGCTTAAAATGTCGAGTACGACATACTCAAACACTTTTAAGCGAATGTTTATTTAATCGATAGCTCGAAATGTCGTAATTCAGAATGTAGAAAAGTTTTGTTTGGCCAACTCCTCCTCCCATGTGCTGTCGGACGCTACACTAACTGAAAGCAATACAAACATGAATATGTACGCGATGCACTCAACATATTCAGGCACTTTCCTTCAATTTACAACAAGCAATGTACTTTTGTACCTCTTTTGAACCATGGTAATAACCTGTTCATTTAATACGTAGTTCAGTATTTAATTCCTTTTGTGTTACTGCACGTCCTTCGGAAGCAGCAGTGCTAGTTATGTATATCTGTGTTGTAGTGATCGTTGTGTTATGTTTACTTGTGTTTCGTTTTTGCAGTTAGTATGTAAGGTAGTGTATTGCGATAGTTTCATGGTTAGACTTTGGTGTTTAGTTTTATTTACAGAATTCTTGGTTGAAGTAGTTTACATGACGTGATACTTGACGTATTTTAGTGCTGGCCAAACAAAACATTTCGAAACTCCTTTTTACGATATTTACAGCTGTTGATTATGTAAACGTTCACTTAAAAGTGTTCGAGTATGTTGTACTCGACATTTTAAGTGTTCGTTTATTTAATATAGACCCTATGTAAATCTTGGTATCCACAGGAATGGACATTCCCCCATTTCTCCTTTGATTCTGCTTATTGTTAATACAGTTGACCAAGGTTTCCTACAGTCTGCCTGTTTGTATGGAAGTAGTCCACAGCCTGCTGGTAACACAGGTGGTGATATCTCAGATGCTGTCTGTACCTTCTCCATTAGCATGTTTGGCCACAACATGCAGCATTTTGGGGAGTGGCTTTGAGGGTGATTGTTAACACATGTTGTTGTACTCCAGTTGCTACTACACAAATATCACTCTCCTCACATATACATTCACAATATAAAAACTGCGTATGTAACTCAGAGCAGTGTACCTCTTTTATGTGTTTCTGAATCACTCCACCATTTGGGGTTTTATTATTTGCATGCACTGTGCTCCTCATTTCCATCTCATTATGTACTCGTTAGCATGTTCTGCATACTGTGCACTTTTGAGCCATGAGTGATTGTGCTATCCACATTTCTGCATTATCAACACCCTGCACTATGCCACTACCCATGCCAATTTGGACTGCACAATGCATTACCATTTTATCATTTTAATGCCACAGAAAATTCTATGCACTAATTTGAGTTATGCAGCTCACCAGATTCACAATCCTCAGTTTTACATCTCAAGTCAGTTATACATACCTCTATCATTCCAGTAAAAAGTGATAAACACAAGTCACAGTACTATGTGAATGTCATTTAAGACTACTGTTTTCACTTTACTACAATTTAATGTATTAAATACCATTACTTCAGTCATATGAAGAAATGTGTGTATTTTTATATTTTTTCTGATATGCCAGTTGCAACATGAAATAGATCGAACTTTCACAGCCATTGTTTCTAATTTTCAACCAAACTGACCTAATGATATTGGTGAGTTAAGAGATAAAATTACCACCACATATTAATCTGTAATAATATGATGGACTAGGATGACAGGAAATAGTTCTAATGTTAAGAGGGAATGTATTTCAAATTTATGGTCCTAATACTGAAAAGGCTTAGAGGTTACAAGTAGTACATGAGGAGGTAAAGCAAGATCTCTCTCTCTCTCTCTCTCTCTCTCTCTCTCTCTCTCTCTCTCTCTCTCATTAGGATATCAGTTTTTGACAAGTAGTCCTTGAGTAATTATTCTAATGATAATCTGCAGTGATCCTTGTTAATCACTTCATTTAATAAAGTAGCAATGAGAAGTTTGAATCTGGAGTAAATTGGTAAACAACTAATTGAGAAAAATGGTATACTCTCTGAGGTAGGGCAGCCATGGTGGTGCAGAGGTTAGCATTGCTGCCTCACAGCAAGAGGTTCTCCGGTTCAACCCTCGGCTGGGGTGCCTTCTGTGTGGAGTCTGCATGTCCTCCCTGTGGTCGTGTGGGTTTCCTCCGGATGCTCCAGTTTCCTCCCACATCCCAAAGACATGCTGTAGGTGGATTGGACACTCTAAATTGCCCCTAGGCATAAGTGCGTGCATGTGTGTGCCTTCTGTGGAAGGTTGGGCACCTGGCTGGCAACTCAACACCGTAAAACACCACTGCCAATCATGAGTGGGCAGGTGATCTGCTGTGGCGACCCCTAACTGGGAAAAAGCCGAAAGAAGAAGAAGGTATACTCTCGGAAGTGCATTATTCTTAAAAGGATAAATTTTGATCTACCTGTATTTTGCATGATAAATTCTCAGGTGCCGCATGAACACAGGCAGTACATACTCAAGGCTAGGCAGTAGTCCTCATTTTGTTAGTGACTTTCTAACTTCCCTTGGTAGAAGGTTGGCTATATACTGTTGCTGTAACATGCAAAATAGCTAAAACCTTATAAATAACCCCAGTAATATGCAGGAAACAAGTGATGAAAGCATGTTGTCATATAATAAACACATGAAGGTTTCATCAGTTTGCATTTCACTCCTTCAGAAATAATGAGGAATCTGTCATTGATTCTAGTCAACTTTTTCAGTACAAAATAACACTTTTAACTTGTGCTGCAATTTATTTATATAGAAAGTTACAACTTCCCATTTCGTACTGGAACTTGTTTTCACTGTTGTTATTTGTGAATAACTTGCTCTCTGGCTGGAACCTGACATAGCTGTTTTCACTGTTGCTGTATGCTGGTAACTTGCTGTCCACTTTATCTGCTGCTTGACTGTAATAACATAAAGAGTGTGCCATGCAGGCATTAATCTGTTTTACACTGTGCTTTTCTGAATACTATCTCTTTGTGCACCCTCAGTGGTGGCTTGTTGTTTTTTTCTCTCCCTTTATTTACTTCATACTCCTAACTTATGTTGTCTTCTTTTTTTATTCCTAGCTCTACTAGTGCTTTTCCACCCCTGTCTCTCCATCTGTAACCTACATTTTCCCTCTCTACAACTCTATATTTTCCGAGTTAACTCAATTCATAGTTTTTCTTCATATTTTTTCCCCCTTTAATGGCTGTTATATCTCCACTTACACTCCTTTCTCACTTTTTTTTCTCTTTCAGTAGTTAGCCTCTGGATCTGCAGGTCCATTCTGCAACCCTGAATGCACCCGAGTGCCTCACCTGCTCACCCACTCTGTTGACTCAAGGACTGGTGATACAATAGTTCTGGAAGAGAAATTAACTCTGCAACTGTGACTCTATGTATGCCTGCTAATTATCCATTCTCCAAACTATGTGAAAAGCATTTGTTTTTAACTACATTATTTAATTTACTCTAAACAATAGCTGTCCACAAGCACACATTTTTAACTGCATCATTTAATTTACTCTAAACAATAGTTGTTCGCAAGCACACATATTTCTTTGGCTGACTACTTCCACTGTCCACCTCTCCCACACCCCTCTGTGCCTCTTTTCCCCTACCCAGTCTCCATCTCCCCTAATTTTTTCTTTCTTATTGCCTGTGACACTCATCCTTTAACAGGTATGTGTGCCAAAACCATATCATATCCTGCCTGCCTCCTCTCTCTTCCTAGCTAAAGACTCAGATACCTTCTAAACAATCTATGCCCCTGCACACCTAGGCTCTGCCCTCCACAACCAGTACTGCTCACCTTATTGCTCTCATGTTTCAGGACCTACTGATAGATTTTTTTTTTCTGCAATCCACCAATCTCAGCTCAATCTCTCCCCCATACAAATACCATTACCAAGTTTCACCCAGCTGAACTAACTGTACTAAACTGTCACTTGAATTCCCACAAAAAATGCTGTTGCCTCAATTTATATTCCACCAGGGAATAACATTTCAATCCTATAAAATGCACTGTCATGGCTCTCTGACAACATATCCTATGAAACACCATTCTGGGAGATGTTAACATAGACTGGTCAAAACTTATGGCAGATTCAGCAAATATTAGTATTAACCTGTATAGCTTCAAACAACTCATCACATGCCCCACTCGTATTAATAAAAACACAGGCTTCACATCTATCCTTGATTGGATACTTACTACTAACCCTAATCTCTACCACAACCCCCACACCCTACCCGACTCCCTTAGTGACTACCTACCTATTCACATCCAAAGACACTCTATCCATATACCTAGATCCCACATATACACAGATTACCATAAATTATCCTCCTTCAATACTGAATCATTCAGCTCTAAGCTAGCATCCATTAACTGGTGCTTCCTTCACTACCCTCCCCCTTAGTGAAGCTGTTAAAAATGTAGCCAGATTTTCCTTGACATCTTAGATGCACTTGCTCCCCAAAGAAAAATTAGGATAAAAGCTACCTATGCACCTTAGCTATCAAAAGAAACCTGCATAGCATCTGGAAAACCTGGCAGAAAACCAAATCTTCTGCCCTACAACAAAATTACAAGGAAATCAGAAACCTTACTAAACATCACATCTACCAGGACAAGAAAAACTTTTATAATAAAACATAAACTAACCACCTCTCCAACCCTAAAAAATTCTGGTCCACTATCAATAATATCATTCACCCTGGTAACCCTACAACCCCAAATCCTTTCCCTAATAACGCATCACTGTAGACTGCTACCCTGCTTAATAAATACTTCATAGATACTATCCACAAACTAACTCACTCAGATCATAACTTTAATCCCCCAAACTCTTCCACAGCTCCTACTCAAAATAATAAAAAACGTTTCTCTCTGTCCCCACCTCCTATATCAAATCTCTTCTTCATAAACATAAACCCCGCTCCCTCTCTGCCGATAAACTAACCCCCTCTTTCTCCAGCTTGCTGCTGATTCCATCACCTTCCCTATTTCTATACTGATAAATAGATCAGTTCAAGAAGGCGCAGTTCCAAACATCTGGAAATCTTTCTACATTTTACCACTGCACAAAGGAGGTAACTCCACAGACCCTTCTAACTTTAGACCAATAGCCATCCTATTACTACTCTCTAACATTCTTGAAAAGTGCATCCACTCTCAGCTGCTTAAATACCTAATTCAGGAAAACCTCTTAATCCCTACCCACCATGGCTTTAGGCCAAACCACAGTATTGCTCCAGTCCTCTTACCTTTTACACACACAGTTGCTGACGCCAGAGATAATAATCAACTAGTGTCCTATCTCTTCCTTGACCTATCCAAAGCATTTGATATGGTGTCTCACTCTAAACTACTAACAAAACTAACTGATCGTAACCTCTCTCCTCCCACTTTACAGTGGTTCTCCAGCTACCTTGCTAATAGACTACAATCTGTCTGATGGCTCACTTCCTGCTCCCCTTTTTACCCATAAAAACTGGGTCCCCAAGGTTCTATCCTAGGCCCCTTTCTGTTCTATGTCATTACCAACCACCTCCACTCTGCCTCCGGCCACTTGACTCTTATCCAATACGCAGATGACTCAACCCTCACCACCACCTCCGACAACATGTCACATCTCCATTCACTTACACAAAACACATTCATCACAGTAGAAAAATGGCTTAATGAAAACCAACTTATCCTAAACCCTAAAAAAAAAACTAAACTCTTACTCTTTCTACCAAGATTACTCTCACACCACAAATCCACCGTTTCCATCTCTTCTCTAAGCAACAGAGCTATCAAAGTTGATTCAAATACTAAAGGTCTCAGTACCATAATAGTTGATCAACTAAAATTTGATCAGTATATTCATCAGTGTATCAAAAACACACATCAAAAATTAGGCTTACTTAATCGGAACAAAAACATTCCTTACACCAGACACCAAACTATCCCTAGCTAGGGCTTTCTTCATGCCATGCCTCCCCTATGCCGCTCCCATACTCACAAACTTACAATCCACATTAATCTCCCAGCTCGAACAAACATAAAATAAAATCATCAGATTAACAACAAACCAACCTTATAAGACACCCCATCAGTGTAGACATTAAAAAAACTACAATGACCTAAATTTCCCCATCAACTTCTTATCTCACAACTACAAATCGCACACTCCATCCTACACAGACCTACTGCCTGCCCCACCCTCTTCTTCATTGTTTCCTTTTACACCCCCACTAGATCTCTCAGAAGCTCTGACCAGCAACTCCTTGACACACATAAACACAACAAAAACATCGGTAAACTACTTTACAATTACAGTGTGTCTTTAGCCTGGAACAGACTTCCTAACTCTGTTAGAAACATCCCAAATACAAATCAATTTAAAAAGCAACTAAAACTTTTTCTCTTACGCTCATGGATCTGCCCTTGCCAGGAGCCTACTTGAACGCTCCCATCTCTCCAACCTTTTCCCTCTTGCTTTAACTCACTTTTCTTCCTCTCTAATAGCTTTATTGGCTACTTTTCGTACATATCTCCCTCTCTCACAAATTTATGTAGCTATACTCATGTTGTAGTGTGACAAATAATCATGAAAAGGTTATGATTGGTTTGTCCCCAAAATGGTAGAAACAAATTATGAGTATCATCATAAATCATAATTTGTTCTATAGTTTGTTGCTTTGGTAGTTTATTATTAAGGTGACAACTATACATCCACAATAATGAAAAAAATTTAATTATGTATGTACTCCATCTGTTTTTGTAGTTACTTACACTTATAGCACATCCAATCTGCCTTAAAATTTTACATTCCATACCTCATTTGAAAATAGAAATTATTCATATTTGAAATTGGCAGAGTTCTGTTGAATTGATCTCATTCTATTTTGCTTATTGTAACTGTATTTTGCTTAACTTTTTGTGCATAATCAATGTTTTGCTTTTTATTTTTATTATATTGTATACAATACAATTTTCGATGTTCTATTAACTTCTTGTATGTAATTTCCTGGAGCTTTTCTCCTTTGGTCTCCACTGAAAATGGGCTTCTAGCTCAGATGGACCAACCAGGTTAACAAATGTCAAATAAATAAATAAATAATTTAAGTTAACTTCAGTGCTGTTCAACCAAGTACACATAAACTGGAGAGTGGAGGATAATATGGCCTCAGGTTTGCTCCAGTCCTTGTCAGACTTACAGAAATAAAACATAAAACAGTCATAAAAAATACCAAACTTTACACCAGAAACAAACATCAAGATGGCACTTCTTCGAATTAAAACAAAGTTTGGTGTTTTTTATGACTGTTTTTTGTTTTCATTCGAAGATGTTTGCTCTTGATGTTTGTTTCTGGTGTAGACTTACAGAAGTTCTTATTATTATCAGTACACAAACTATTCCCAATATAGATAACGAATAACTTAAACCACAGAAGTCAGCACAGAGCCTTTTGGAGCTCCTATTTTGACATATTTTAATGACAGGTGGTATTAGAGCATTACAACCCTGAAAGTTATGTTCTATAAGTAGCTTTGGAATCCTTCAATTTTATTATTTTACAGACCAGTTCTTTGAACTGTAATGCAGTTATGATTTTTCCAAATCAAACTCGTTAGTTAACTCATGAAAAATAACCCACATTCTTATCATTAATTCAGACAGAGAAAGATAGACCCTGTGAGTATTTTGACCTTTTCAGAAAAAAATAAATCCAATCACTGAGCAACTCAAATGAAATGAAGTACAATATTCTTTAATTTGAAAGTTTAACATTTTTGATAGTGAGAGAGTAAAGAGACAGCCTTGTTTTGAGACCCTTTTTATGTAAGGGGAATGCCATCAGATATTTTCTAAGTGTTGGAAAGACCCTAAAAATGAAATATTAATAATGTGTTGTATACCCTTATGAATTTTGGGTTTAGCCTATCAGAATAGCAATAAGGTGGCGCTTATTTTATCCATTTATTAATTATTGCTAGGTTTACTGAAGTAGAAATCAGCTGAAAAAACAAAAAGGCTTTTACTGAAAGAGTCACTGTTTTTAACAGATTTTGAATTTAGTTATTTATTTATTTATTATTTTATTTTTATTTTTGAACACCTCAGACACAGTCTGCAGACTGCTCAGCAACTATTTTGGGATATTTTATATCTTACCAATGTAAATGTAACGTGGGGATTTCTAAATGATTATTAGTCTGTCGAGTTAGCTAGATATTCATAGAAATCATAGGATCATAGGATCATGGGAGGTTACTAAGCTAATGGCCCTGGGGCCCTTACAAACCTAGCCAAGAGTTTTTCCCCAAAAAAGAAACTGCAGTCAGCACCTATCGCCCTTGTCAATGAGGGACAAAGGTGGAACCCCTGGGACAAATTTGTGGTTTCCCATCCACTCATCAAGGTTGCACTTGAAGAGGGTCAGTGAGATACTCTGTTTGACATGTATGGGAAATCTTTGAGTTTTCACACAAGGCAGCTCAACATTTTTTAAGAGATAGCCTTTGCTTTACTGACCTGTTTTGTATGAGTCTCTGCAGCAATGTTAATAGCTAAAATCTTCTAAAGATGCTTTTAATCTTGTTTTCATACTAAAACATTTTCTGAAAATGCTTGACTGATTTCAGGTGAGATGCAAAGAACAAGCATTTCATTTTAACCCTTTTAATTTGGATGGGGGTAAAACCTTTTCCAGTCACAGTTACAAACTATATGGAAGTATTTACAGCCACATAACAGTCCTTATAATCTGTGACTGATGTCCAGTCTGTGCAGGCCAAAAGGCTTCTGAGTCAGCTGTACTACTCTGCTTCAGAGACCTGCACTTAATTCTTCTAAATGAAGAAAATGCACATAACATACTAATCACTCGACACTAGAGAATCTACCTTGGCGGAGACTCAACTTTTGTTCTATTGGTACAGATCCATTGGAGTAATGTGTATCCAAAACCTAGTCAGTTTAGTTACCCGTTAATAACTCATCACCAACATACCAGTTAGTACAACATTTAAGAAAGCTTTGTACAGCATTTTCTATATCTGAGCTAATACTTACAATGTCTTTAAATATTAATATCTTTACTGCTTAATGATGTCATCCAAACTGATTTGTTATTCTTTATTTGTTGCATAAGAAATTACACAGTAATATTGTCATTTTAGTAAGCATATTTTCTTAAATTATGCAAACTTCTTCAGTGTTTGTATGAATTATTATTTATTAAACATTCATTAGTCTCAAACCATTTTAAAATATTTATGATTATGGACTTTGCATTGATTAGTTATCAGTTAGTGATATTTTCAGTTGTTTACCTGTGCCTAGGGACATGAAACAGATAGAAATGTCATCAATCAGTAAATCAGTGTCTGTGACATACACTTTTTCTTTTATGTTGAATTATCATAGAAGCAATATAGATGTGATGTTAAATGAGGCTGCATGTATGGGAAATGATGTATGCAACAATTCAGATTTTTCAGCTCTGTTTGCTAGTACAGATAGTAGCAATGCTGGCTTGCTTTATGTAGCCACAGAAAATGCAATTTTTATCTAAAGCCCAAATAAGAGTGATATCTCAATTAACAGAGCTGTTCAAGTTGAACAAACTTAAAAAAGTGACAGGAAAAAAATGAGTTCTCTTCTTTCTCTTTCACTGAAACGAGAAGGGACTGTCATGTTTTGTAGATTCTCTTTCACTGAAACGAGAAGGGACTGTCATGTTTTGTAGATTCTGTTTCACTGAAAGTTGTGTGTACAGGTTAGAATGAGATGGATGAGCAGTGGGAGTAAGGAAGTATTTCCTTAGCCTCAGTGTTATGTAATCTAAGATACAGTTCCTTATTTGGGTGTAGGTATAAGTGGGCTTCCTCCATGTAAAAATGTTTTTTTCTTTCTTTTTTAATGCACCTTTTGATGGATCACATCAGGCAGTGGAGTTTCGGAAGTTTTTTTCCTTATCTCCATTGATGTTTAACTTTGCAGGTGTAAAGGGTGCAGGGAGCAAGCCACCTTGCAAAAGTACTGGTTTATTGATTAATTCATATTTGGTGGATTAGGTGTTCAGTGTGATATTTTAATTCATTTAGGTTCCAATTACATTTTTCTTATGTGGAACTGATGATATAAACTCAAAAACTGGCAATCTTCAAAATGATTCAAGAAAGAGAGGTAAAATAAAAACAATCTAATCATGATTTTTCCAAAAAAACTGATAGAAGGTAGTTAAAAATAAAACTGTATGCATTAATGACTGTGTCATTATCCTTTGAAGAAAAACAAGCTAAAGATGAAATCCAAGCATTAATAAACCACCAAATTTATTTATATAGAGATAGCACTAAGCCAAAAACAAGATTACTCTCAACCAGAATGACTATTATTATAATGTTTTCAGAAAATCAAATAAAGAAAGATGGATCGTGGATGAGAAAAAAAAATTCAGGGGTGGCTCGTGGTACCAGCTGCTGAGTTGCAACCACTCCCCCCCTCCAATTAAAAAAAAACATTTAAAAAATAATCAGAAAATTGACTCAGCTTTAGTGGCAAAGGGGATAACATTATCACCTCACAGCAAGAGGTTCCCCAGTTCGATTCTTGGCTGGGGTGCCTTCTCTGTACAGTCTGCATGTCCTCCCTGTGTTTGTGTAGGTTTCCTCTGGGTGCTCCGGTTTCCTTCCACATTCCAAAGACATGCAGTAGGTGAATTGGACACTCTAAATTGGCCAGAGGTGTGAATGAGGTGTGGAAGAGCTACTGTGGTATGGCTAGCCACATGGCAGTGTAAATCTTGGCTCTAGATGATTGTCACTGTCGAAGCAACACCATGACCCCTTGTGTAAAAATGGGAAAAGAGGTTGTCGGTTGATGGACGGACTGATAACTTGACTTTTTGTTTAGTTCCTGGTTCTCAGAACTCCACAAATGTACATTAACAGAACTCCAAGAAAAGCTGATAATGGTTTAAAAACTTAGCTTAGTCCACTCACTGGGTTGTTTTCAAAAACAAATAGAAAAAGACACTTCGTCAGATGAAAATCCATTTTATAAGATATGCAGTATCTATCTCTGATGAAGCTCATTTAAGGGTAAAAGTGTCCATCTATAAGTTTTTCAATAAAGAAGTTTTGATTTCTAAACAAGTTATAATTGCTTGATTACTCCAAAGTCTCAGCTGAGCTTGTCTACAGTGTGTGGTTCTTTTTTTCCTGATTTTTTTGGATTCTGAGCCAGCAGCTTTGTCGCTCATAAGTACCAGTTTTCCCTGAGGTCTCTCTCTCTCCATGTATATATATATATATATATATATATATATATTTATATATATATATGCATCTGTGTGTGTGTGTGTGTGTGTGTGTGTGTGTGTGTGTGTGTGTGTGTGTGTGTGTATATATATATATATATATATATATATATATATATAAGAGAATATTACCCTTTTTGGTTGAAAATACAAGTGTACAAAATGTACAATGAGAGTAGATAAGAACCTGGTAGATCATTGCAAGATATTTCACAACTGAATAAGAGTATATAAATGTTTACGTTTCCATATATACATTCAAGCAAATATACATGTAAGAGCATATATATATATATATATATATATATATATATATATACACACACACACACACACACACACACACACACATATGTACATACACTCATATACAGGTTATTGCTCACACATGGATAGGTATAGTTAGAGTGTGTTGCTTGTGTTGTCCGGGAGATATGTGGTATAAAAATAGTGAGTGGATGAGGCTCAAGGGGTCAACTACAGTTGCACAGATGGTCGGTGAAGAGGTATGTTTTAAGTAGGCTTTTGAAGGAGGGTGTGGAGTATTGTAGTCTGAGGACAGGGGGAAGGTTGTTCCATATTTTTGCTATTTCATGAGCAAAAAGTGAGTCCCCAGAGTTATTTTTTCATGTGATGGTTTCGATTAAGGCTTTGTGGGAGGACCAAAGTTGTCTACTTGAATTGTCAAAGTTCAGCATGCCAGTCAGGTCAGGGGTTTTCTCAGGATAGTACAGAATTAGATGAGCTAGGCTGAGTTGATGGTACCTTAATAGGTTCAGAAATTCAAGCCAGTGCAAGGCTTGTAGGGAAAGGCAGTGGTGGGATTGTGATTTGGCATTGGTAGTGAATCTAGCAATTTTGTTGTAACAGATGGAAAGTTTATTAAGGTCAGTTTTGTAAAGATTAGTTAGAACTGGGGATGCATAAAGTAGAGTAGATAGGAGGTGGGTCCTGGCTATTGCAATTCGAGATTCGGTGATTAGATAACTTTTACAGCGACAGAGGAAACCTAGCTTTTTGTGGACTGTAGTGATGCTTGTTTACATGTGCTTTGTGAATTAGAGTGGCTGGTCAGTGGTAACTCCTAGGAGCTAATGACGGGGGTAATTTGGGTTTTCTTACCTGAGAGTATAGAGAAGGGAATGTTGCTCGTTGTAATAGAGTGGAACAGCATTCGTTTATTTTATTGGGATTTAGTATGAGTTCTGAGTTGTTAAGCTAGTTCTCTGTTTCAGAGAAGGCTTCTTGGGCTTTTTGTTGGAGAAGCTGGATATTGGGTGCAGAGCATATGAGAGTTGTGTCATCAGTGTATTGGACTATGTTGGCTTTAGAGGTAGCTGAAAGGAGTTGGTTTGTGAAGATATTAAAAAGGAGAGGTCCTAGGACTGATTCTTGTGGCATGACGAAGGAGGTTGGGAGTGCAGGCGGGCTGGGGATAGAGAGTTATGCCATTTGACGGATTGTTGGCAGTTATCTAAATAGTTTTTAAACCAGAGTAGGGTGGGGTTGTTTGTTAAGGCTGAGGTCAGATAGACAAGACAGTAGTTTATTATGTGACACTGTATCGAATGCCTTGGATAAATCTAGGAAGGTAACTGAGACTAATTTTCCTAGATTCCTGTGGGAGTTTATAGTATTGGTGAATTTGAGTGGGGCAGTGGTGGTGCTGTAGGATGGGCAAAATCCATGTTGGGTTGAGGAGAGAAGGTTGTTGGTGAGGAGATCGTAGAGGAACTGGTGATGACTACATTTTTCTAGGATCTTAGACAGAGGTGAGAGAATTGCAATTGGTCGATAGTTGGAAAGGTCTAGGGAGTGACCACGTTTGTGGAGTGGTATAATATATGAAGTTTCTCACAGGGATGGAACGGTGTGTTCAGTGATGGATATATGTATTAAAAGTGAAATTGGATAGGCTATAGCTGTGGATGCAATTTGGAGGTATTTGGCAGGAAGGTTATCGGCTGCAAGGGTGGTTGGTTTGAGTTTGGCTAGGAGTTTTTGGATAGTAGAGGTAGGAACAGACTTAAGTGTGAAAGGTATGGTATTGATTTGGGCCTGAGGTGGTTGTGGGGTGTTGCAGGAAGTGATGTTGTTTGACAGTTTGAGTACTGAGGAGGTGAAATAGTTATTAAAGCTGGAAGTTATGTCCAGGTCTGTACCTGTTATTTTGGGGGCAGGAGCGGCAGTTCTTCTGGGCTGTAGGATGTTATTTATTGTTGCCCTGAATTTTTGTGGTTTGATACTGTATTTGTTTTGTTGAGTGATATAGTAATTTGGTTTATCGACCTTAACCTGCTTTTTTGCTTTGTACCAGAGCTTGGGAAAAGTTTGCCTAGCTGTGGGTGATCTGGTGTGGTATTCAGGTTTTCCAGGCTTTATCCCTGGCTCTAGGGCTTTTGTTGTTTTCTGGAGCCAAGTGGTGGGGTTGCTACTTATCCTGACAGTTTTTAAGGGAGCTGGTTGGTTGAGATATTTAGGAATGCAGAGTAGAAGTAATCATCTGGTTTGTGTAATGAAAGGGTTTTCATGGGAGACCAGTTGCAATGTTGCAAGGCTCTTATGAAATGGTCTTTAGGAAAATTTTTGTTAGAACAGGTTTGTAGAAGGGAGGGAGAGTTAACTATTTTAAGTTTGTGCCTGAAGATAAAAGTGGGGCTGTGGTCGCTCAGAGAGTTTGATAGAGTGACACATTGATGGGCAGCATTTGGTTGATTTGTGAGGATCCAATCAAGCATAGATTCTCTTTTTATGGCCTTATCAATGCGCGTGGGAGTATCTGTGGCAGCGTGAAGGTCTTCTATTTTATTCATGATACTGCGGGCATTCATATTTAGTATCAGTAAGTCAGTGTATATCGCCGCAGTGGTACAGCGGTAGCATTGTTGCCTCACAGCAAGAGGTTCTCCTGTTCGATTCATGGCTGGAGTGCCTTCTGTGTGGAGTCTGCATGTCCTCTCCACAGTTGAGTGGCCTCTGAAAGACATGTGTGAATGGGCGTGCCTTCGCTGAAGGTTGGGTGTCGGGCTGGCAACTCGGCACCATAAAAATCGACTGCCAGTCATTAGTGCACCGGAGTTCCGCTGTGGTGACCCCTAACCGGGAAAAGCCGAAAAGACAAACAAACAAGTCAGTGTATGCACACACATACAAACATACATAGATATAGTAACACAACATAAGAGTAACAATAGGGAAGGCTGTATATGTGGAGTATCTATGAAGATAAGTATGTATAACAGTAGGTATCAAACAGAAGCAAGGGAATTACCTGAGACAGTAGAAGATCAAAAGAAACTAGAGGCAGACACCTATTAAAGGCATGTTCACTGGCACTATAGCAGAAAACCATGTGAAATCCAGGTTTCAAGAATTGAGATGTGCATGGAGTTTTTTTTTCTATGAAGTAAAGTGCACCAGGACTAGAGAAGTCAGCTCTAAGAAGGAATTTTTTTTCCATAGTTTTAGATCTGCCAGTGGAAATTGGCTGGTGGAATCCTGAGCCATAAAGGAATGATGAGTTAGAGTCATGGTTCTACTCAAATGTTAAGTTATATGTTCTTTGTTGAGATCAATGTAGAAGTCTTATATATATGGTTTAAATCCTGCTAAGGATTTAACAGCCAGCCACCTAGCCAGCTTCCAGAGTTTTAGGGCACATTCTACTCACCCAAATCAATAATCAGCTCAGGCTGAGTTGGCTACAAAAGAGGATTGGGCACCAAGCCCTTCAGAGCTTTCCTGCCACCAAAGAGTGTTCCTCTTGCAGGCTTTTGGGGATCAGCAGTCTGCTAACGTTTTCCGTTGCTGGACAGATAAGTTCCTTTTGGGGGAAGAAACTTCAAGATTTACTTTTTATTTCAGAAATTGAACTTTTTCTGTGAAAAAAATACTTGTAGTTATTTTTAAACAGTAGTGTTAACTTGTTTAGTTTTGTTGAAAAATTTTTAAATGAATTTAAAACTATTTTTTCAGAAGTAATCATTGTTTTACTTTACTTTAAGGGCTTGGGTAAGTATTTAACATGTTTATTACTATGTACATTTTAACTACTTCCCTGCTTAATTGACTACTGCTGCCTGGCTTCCACAGGAATCAAGCATTTTTTTTTTTGGCTTAACCATGGAACAACCCACCGGTTGCTCAGTACTTCCTTCTTCCAGCCACAAAACAAAGAAAATTAATAAACAACCTTTGTTATCACAGCAGGCTTTGAAATACCCCAGCCACAGATGGGTGACTCTGCTGTGGGCATTTCTGGTACCTCAGACGATTCATCTTTTTCCTTGGCACCCTCTCGTGTAGTCCCTACAGCTACTGTGGATCGGGGGTTGCCTGTCCTCTGTGATTGTTGGAGTGCCATTGGCAGGCAAGGAACAGACACTCTTGCTGGTCCTGAAAGAAGGGGCAGGGAATTCATTTCTGCCTAGTCAGACTGCTATGCTTATATCTAGGGATTTTTTTCAGGCAAAAGTGTGACTGCTTCTTCAGAAATTCCTGTCAAAAACAAGCAAATCTTAGACATTTGTCTTCTCCTGTCAGAGTCACTTTTGACAGGGGAGATGTATTGGGTTAGCTAAGGGTTTAATTCAAGTTCACTGCACCTTCCAGTTCATCTGGTTCTGGTAAGAGAAAAAAGGGATTCTTACTTTTCTGTAGAGGTTCAGGAATTTAAACCACAGAATGAGTGTGAAGGAACAGGTTTTATTGCATTCTCGGGTTTCTGATTCAGATTCTGAGGAGGTCATAACTTCTGCCAGTCCCTTTGAATGATTCTGATTTTTCTGAAACTATTTCCTGAATAAATCAGATGTTTCATTTTTAATAATATAATTTTTAATATAATTTTTAATAATATTTAATAATAACATTCTATAGTCCCTAAAGAAGAATTATGATTTACTGCAGCTGGATTTTCTTTAACCAGTTCAGATTTCCTCCTGTCCTTTCAATATTAGAGGATGTTTTCTCACAGCCTGTAACTTGCCTGACAGCAAGCCTGCTGCCCCCCCCCCAAGAAAACAGATTGTATACATTTCCTCAGTCTTATAAGTTTTTATATAATAGTCCCAGATCAAACCCAGCAGATAGTGTTCCAGTAATCGCAGCTGTTGCTAAACATTTGGTTAATACCAATCACTTTCCTTCTGACGAGGATGGGAACATTTTTGATAGATTCAGGGAAAAGGTACATTCTTCTGCAATACTTATTTTTAAAATTCTCAACTGTCAAGTTCGTATGTTAAAAGTTTATGCCTTTGAGAACAGGAATATCATGGCATCTGTTTTCTCGTCTGAGGAAAATATGTATTTGCGTAAGTTAATTGCTTTTGTGTCTCAAGTGGCTATGCACTTTTAAAGTGTGTTTATGATTCAGCTGATGCTAATTCCATGGCTGTTGTCATGCTTGTTTTAAACTCAAAATCTTCCAGAGAATGTTAAAGCAGAAATTTTGAATTCTCCCTTAGACAAAGCATTAGTCTTTGTACTGCTACATAGGTCATTAAAAGTGTGATGAGAGAGGTAAACTGATTCAAGGAATCCCCCAGATTTTCACCCTTCAAGTTTACCAAGTGGTTTAATGCTACCCATAAACCTTTTTCAAATCTAAAATAAACAAAGCAAGCTGCTGATAAGCAAACATTTAAAAATACAAGCCCCTGAACCCCTCCTACCCTGACAAACCTTTACCCCTTTCAGAAAGTCTAAATCTATGTTTCTCTCTTTGGCAACAGATTGATTCAAACCGATGGGTTTTGAAAGTAACTCACTAAGTTTACAGATGGCAATGGGTGTCTCTCCTTCCTTTCCAAGGGATTCCCTCTCATCCACCACACCAAAATCAAAGAATCATAGATTCATAGGTACTTACTTGGCTATTGATTTGTGTAGATCTTTTGAATCTTGCCATGCATTCTTATAATGTTTTTAGCCCTTATATTTTAAGAACAAATAACCCAAGGCTGATCAGAACATTGACATGTTTCCCCTACCCATTAGGGAGAGGGGCGCTAAACAATGGGTGAATTTGTAGTTACCCATGCATTTATCTAGACTGTGTTTGAACAGTGCAAATGAAGTACTTTTTTTATGTTGAGGGGAAAATGGTGCTAAAAAAGTGATATTCTGTGTTATATAAATCTACCCCTCCAACATGTTCTATTTATGTTGCAAAAGTGATTTAGATCTCTTAAGCATGTGTATATGCCTCCACTGGACTTACAAATATGCAGTGAGTCTGACAGGATAAGGTCTGTTGAGACTCTATACAAAAGACAGAGATTGACACTCAGTAACCTGTATGGCACCAAGAAGAATGACAAAACGTTGATGTTGTCTGCATAGTTTGTGTGACTTAGGTCCTTGATTTTCTTAGCAAAAGAACATGGGCATTTGAGTTGTGCTGAGCATTTGGACAAGAACATACTAAAAGAGTCATTATACTCAATGATTGGACTAATAAGTGCAAAATACAGTGGGATGATCAAATCCCTAGACAAGGACACCATACCCATACTAATAAGATGTACAATAAAGAAGCAATTTCTTATGATTGTGGATATGTGGTGATCAAGAGACAGTTTGCTGTCAACACAGGTTCCCAGGTCCCTAACTGCTGGGTCAGTTTTCAGTGGTGTGTTGTCAATGTGATAGTTGCAAGGGACGTTTTACTTGCCAAAGGATACTATTATGCATTTCTTGACATTCTACTTTAGTCCATGGTTTTGACCCAGCTATTGATTTTTGAAATGGTCTATTGGAGGATTTTGGTGTCCTCTGGGGAGTTAAAGATTGTATCAAGTTAACAGTAATATGCAAACATCTGCTTTAATCTCACAGAAGAAAATACTGAAGATTAGTGCTCCACGGACTGAATCCTGGGGTACACCACTAATGACAGGTCTTTTGGAGGAGCTATAACCACCCATCCTAATTTCAGAATTTCTGTTTGTGAGCCAATTTGCTATCAAATGAGTTACATAGGCATTTACATTTGGTTTCTGCCTTTTTTAATTTCTCCAAATCTTTTGGGTTTCTAATACCATGACGGGAATGGACCCCATTCCTAAGTCTATAGATTAATATTGTTTAAATCTTTGATGTCAGCCAAAAGTGCTCTTTGCAGCACCCACAATGTGCCCAGTAATGACTCCTTCTGCAATTTGTATGGAGTTGCATGTATTAGTAACATAACTAAATATGATTGTAGATTCTTATTTATAAGACCCGTTGCTCCTACTGCTATTGGAACTGTCTGAGTATCTTTCTTCCACATTGCTCTCATTTCTGCCTGCAAATCATTTTATGACCTTGTGTTTCTCTGTAAGCAAGACACTGTAGTCACTGGGTGTAGCAATTTCAATTATCAATGCTGCTTTTGACTTCTTTTCATGAACCACTACATCTGGTTTTCTTACATCTATCCTTTGAGCTGTTGGTAATGGGTGATCCCATATGATGTAGATTTCATCATTTTCTATGATGCTTTGTGCTTCATGTTTCCAGCATTTTTCAGCCACTTCAATACCATAAGGTTTGCACAATCCCCAGTGCAACACTCTTGCCACATTATTGTGCCTTTCAGTATACAATCCTTCTGCCATTAGTATGTCATAACCAGCAACAAGGTGTGCGACTGTTTCCAATTCTGTTTTAAAAAACCTACATTTGTCTGTTTCTTCCACCTGTTCAATGGACTTTGTAAACCAATGTCCAAGTAGCCCACTGTCTTGGGCTGCCAATATTAACCTTTCATCTTTTGGTTTGAATTTGTCTCTCCTTAACCATTTCTGCATTCGATCCTGACAACATGAGGTTCTTCCAGAAGTTTTCAATACTTGCAACTATATTTATGCATTTCCACATTTCTTGCCTCCTCATCTGATCCTTCACCTTATATTCTTTCTTTTGTTTTTTGGCACATTCATTTGCTGCCTTATTTTTATCTACTTGTGGTTTGATTTCCATTCCTGCTGGATGCGATATGCTTCTGCTAGACTAAGCAGGGAAGTCATCTTAGATTTATTCTCTTCATGTTTCAAAACTTTCACTATATTTGGGACTTGTGAGGTCAGCAGCTATGTGTGCAGTCCCACAATTGTTAATCAATTTCAATGATGCCCATACCTCCTTCGCAACGTGGAATATATAATCTTGGTATGCACCGATTTATATAAATCAATTGGTGAGCATGAAGCATCCTTCTTGTTTTCCTGTCTAATCTGTCCAACACATTTTGGGGCCAGTCAGTCACTCCAAAACTAAAAGTTAGGACAGGAAGAGCAAATTGGTTTATAGCTTGAATTGTGTTCCTAGATGTCAATGCTGTTTTCAGGATTCATTTAAGTCTTCTAAAATATTCCTTACTAAGTTTTGTTCACATTTGCTCATGTTTTATTGTTGATTCTTCCTCTTGCTCAAGTTCTTTTATATCACATTCTTATCCCAAACTGATGTTTTCTTGGTGCTGCAGTTTTCCTGGTTTAAAGGTTCCTTTTGCACATTTATCAAGACCAAATGACATTCTTATAGTATCTGAAAAAGTTTTGACTACTTGCAATTGTGCTTTCAGTGCCTCATCTGATGAGCTATACAGTTTTAAATCATCGACATAGAGAAGATGAGAGGTCTTTACATTTGTTGTTTTCTAGGAGCCAAGATGTGTAGCCATGGCCTAATCTGTTAAGTAGACAGCTTAATGAGTTAAGGGCAAGACAGAATAGCAGCGGAGGCAAGGAGTCACCCTGAAATATCCTCCTTTGAAATTTTATCCCTGGAATAATAATTTGTCCTTTATCATAGCTTAATTGCAAAGTGGTTTGCCACTGTTTCATGGTGACTGTAATGTAATCGATCAGTGTAGGGTGTATCTTATACATTTTAAAGCACTCTTTTAACCATGAATGTGGGATACTGTCAAATACTTTTTTTGTAGTCAATCCATGCCATACTTAGCGTCTTCCCCTTTTTACAGTTCTCCATTATGACTTTATTTAGCAAAAGATGACCCTTTGTTACATACAAATTTTATTTATTACCATTTTGTTCTATTGCCATGATTGAATTTTCTTCTAAATGACTATAAACTCTACTGACATCAGTTTCGGTGTATAGTTTATAAGTCATCGGAAGGCAAGTTATTGGTCTATAAATTTTAGAATAACTTGCAGGTTCACTCTTAAGTAGGAGCTTTATTTTTCATGTTGTTAACCAGGTTGGTGTCTGTTCGGGGTGCGCATATAAATAGTTCTTACTCATGGCTAAATCTTTGTGCAAAGATGTTAATACTTTTAGCCAAACGTTAGGTACTGTATCTGGGCCTGGGGGTTTTCCAGTTGGAGGATTTTCTTAACTTTATCTCAATCTGTCTGGCTGTCACTTCATCACATTTCATATCCTGCACCTTTGAACTTCTTATTCTTTCTTTTACTTCTTCTATCCATTTATCATCGTTGCTATGTTCCACAGGATCTTCATAGATACTTCTCCAAAATATATCTATTTCCTCTTTTTTGGGTGGTCTTTCAATTCCTTTTACCTTGTTTCTCAATTCTCTATAGAACTTTTTAGTCATCAATAAATTGCTTATTTTGTACTTTTCCCTTTATATTTGTCTGTGTATCCTCTAAGTTTTTCTGCCTGTGCTGAGATTGTTAGTTTATTATTTGCAATAGTGCAAGATAGATCCTGATCCATTATAATACTACACATTGTTTTTATCACGTCTATCTTTCTGAGTATTTTTGTTGATCTGTTCCCTCTTCTTTACTCTTCTAACAGTGAAACTTGTTGTCATAATTGCTTTATAGTTTTCTCTATTTGATACTTCCATGATGGTATTTGATTTCTCCCCTTCCTTTCCCTTACTACCCTGTGTTCTTGTGGTAGAATTTTATCTGTTATTAATTTAGCTGCAAATTAATATATCCTGTTTACTTCTGTCATATCTCATGGATCTGAATGGTCTTTCCTAATTACTGTATTCATTTGATTTATCAGTCGTCTGACATTTTGGGTTTTATTGACCCTCTGCAGTCTATTTCTTTCATTGATCTTAATATGTCTGCCTATCTCTATTAAATCAAGTAACTCTTCTCTTAGCTCATTCTCTTTTAAACTAAGGGCACATTTCCTGTGGGCATTCTATAGCAAATTCTATAGCATCTTCCTGTGGCACATTCTCTTCAATTTCATCCTGTGTCATCCATTGCTCTGTCATATGGGAACTCATTGACCTATCACTCCTCAACATTGACTGCATCGGGGGCATGGCTAGGATGTAGACTGGTTGGCAGCATCTTTTCTCAGCTCTGCACTCAAAAGATATTTCTGACAGGAATTTTTAAAAACTAGATATTGTAGACAAACCTATTTTGTTGAATTACTTCTACTAATATCCAGTGGCGGCTGGTGACTTCAAATCATAGGGAGGCTGCAGGAGACAGCTGGATGGGTGTGGCCAACAAGACGGGGTGTGGCCAACAAGATGGGGTGTGGCCAACAAGACGGGGTGTGGCCAACAAGATGGGGTGGCTATGGTGCAATGGGATCAATGCTTCACATACTTATTTACATGAAATAAATGCTCAGTCAGTATGGCACATGCTGAATAGTCTACACAGCACACATTATTACATACACACACATTGGTTTGAACACTTACCTCTGCGGTATACTGCAAACAGTAGTTCATACTCAGTTTCTGCACCTGAGGAGAAGCTGTCGTGCACCTTAGAAGCTGTGGTCTGGAACACATCAGGTCATACTGGATTTCTCCCATCCCCTTTTTCATGGAGGCTCAAAAGGGACAGTTTTAAGTTTCCCAAAGCAAATAATATTCACATGACCCCAGCTGGTTCCAAATAGGTGCTTGCAGTCTTTCAGTTGTTCCAGTTAGGGGTTTGCCACATCAGATCTGTTTCCATTGGTTCCTGTCCTCTGCATCTTGCTCTGTCACCACATCACTTCCTGTACCACATCCATAAATCTAATTACAAGTCCTTCCTTTTTTCTTCCCTGGCAGCTCCATCCTTAGCATCCTTCTCCCAATATACCTAGTAGCATATACCTAGTAGCATCCCTCCTCAGCACATGTCCAAATCACACTACCTTTGGGCATGCCTTCCCCTTCTTCTAGAGCCAACAGTAGCCTCCCCCCAATTTCTGCCTTCCCCCTCTTCTAGAGCCAACAGTACCCTTCCCCAATTTCTGCCAGCACCCTTTTGGTAAAGAGTAGTACTGGTGGTGGTGATTGTTAACTTGGGGCTCGACCAATCCTGTAACAAAATCTGTATTGCCCCACAATTTTGTCAGGAGGTTATATGTGGTGATGCCCAGGCTTCCTGATATAACCCTCCCATTTATCCGGGCTTGGGACCGGCACAAAGAAATGCACTGGCTTGTGCATCCCCAGTGGCTGGGTTACACAAGTGCTTGTAGCACTAGTATAGTACCAAATAAGTGCCTCTTGTGTTCGTCTGTATGGTGTTCCGTTTCCTGTTCCGTTTCCTGTATGGTGTTCCATTTCCTGTATGGTGTTCCGTTTCCATTACTTATAGATGAAGTCCATTCGTCTCTCTTTATTTTGGGCCTCGACCAATCCTGTAACAAAATCTGTATTGCCCCACAATTTTGCCAGGAGGTTATATGTGGTGATGCCCAGGCTTCCTGATATAACCCTCCCCATTTATCCGGGCTTGGGACCGGCACAAAGAAATGCACTGGCTTGTGCATCCCCAGTGGCTGGGTTACACAAGTGCTTGTAGCACTAGTATAGTACCAAATAAGTGCCTCTTGTGTTCTTCTGTATGGTGTTCCATTTCCTGTATGGTGTTCCGTTTCCTGTATGGTGTTCCATTTCCATTACTTATAGATGAAGTCCATTTGTCTCTCTTTATTTTGTGCAAAATAATCAATAACCCTCTGGTTGAAGTTGGGTATACTCTGCATTAACTCCTTTCCTATGGAAAGCATAGCCAAAGCATTTAATCTGTCTTGCCCCATTGTAGAACGAAGAAATGTTTTAATCCTTTTCAGTGTTGAGAAACACCTTTCTGCCTCAGCAGTTGACATTGGTGTGGTGGCTATAATTAACAACACTTCGTAAGTCTGTGAAAACACACGGGTTAAGGAGTTGTCCAACAAGAATTTTAACATCTTGACTGCACTGCCAGCTGCTTTAAAGTCTTCACGTTGATACACCACTCCAAGTTCTGTTCTAAGTTGTCCCCTCATCAGGAATAGATAGCTGTCCATTGTTCCTGTGAACAGATTTTCTGGAAACTCTCTCATGTATGTTGAAAACTTTCCAGGCAGAAGTAACTGAGAAGCTTGAAGATGGCCGGTTTGTTGAAATCGTGATGTTGCCTGGAACCTTATGACATCACACACTTCCTTTGCAGCAATTGACTAGGTCTCATGCAGTGGTCGGGAAGCTGATGGCCCTCGTCTACGTTTTGACCGGATGTTCTCTGTATGTAGGTACTGTTCTGCAATACCATCGATACCCGATCTGACAATGTCAATTGCATCCAAAAATGTACGAACATCCTTTTCAACAGCAGTTGCATCTGTGGTACGACACTGAAGTTGCCTGTACAGAACATCAACATGGGGCATTATACAATGGAAGACAGCAAGCCAAAATTTAAATTGGTCATCTTCAATTGATTGCAGTAGCCCATTTGCTTCCAGTACTGTTGCTGCACCAGATGTAGGATTCCTGCTCAAATAATCAAAGCACTCTTCCAGCGACTCCAAGTTCTCGTACACTGCATTTACAGTACGGATGTTAAAATTCCACCGTGTTCTTGACACTCTTGGCATGCGTCGTGATACTATATTATCCAGAGCAGCTTGTCTTTGAGCTGAACGACTGAAAAAGGCTGGAATTCCACCAAGTGTTACAAAAAAATATCCTTGCCTCAGTATTCTGTTGTGCGGCTCTTTGCATTACCAGATTAAGTTGGTGGGCATAGCAGTGTACATAGTAGGCATATTTAAACTTTTCTCTTATGATGGCCTGGACCCCATGCTGAATACCACTCATAACCGATGCACCATCATAACTCTGAGCAATCACTTTTTCATGCTGGTCTCCCACTACTTCCTTCAACTGTTGTTCTATCACAACAGCAATATGTTGTGCTGTCTGTCCAAGTGGTGTAAAGTATCCCCAAAACGTTCCACCACCTGTCCATTGACAATGTAATGGAACACAATAGCTATCTGCCACGTCGCAGCAAAATCAGTGGTTTCATCTGCAATTACTGCTATAAATTTTGCAGTACGAATCTCTTTTTTTATTTCTTCTCTGCATACTGTCAGCATGCAGTCCAGGAGTTCATTCTGAATAGTTTTTGATGTTCCTTTGAAAACAGTTGAAGCTGTCATGTGGTCTAACAACTTCTTATCAAACTGGCTGACTAATTCTACTATTGCCCGGAAGTTTCCTGGATTCCTTGACTCTTCAGACTCATCATGACCTCTGAAAGCTAGTTCTTGTGCACCACACGTCTTCATGCATTCTATTAAAATAGACAGAACATGATGGTTGTCAGCCACTTTCTTGTTGTGTCTTTCTACTGATAACTGGTATCCACTACTTAACTGAGACCGGATATCCACAGTTCCCAACACTGCTAGACTCATTTCATTGTCTAGATGTTTAGCAGACTGTTCATGCCTTCTGGACTTTTCTTCCAGTCTCTTCAGGTCATCCATACCCTTTGATGTCCAGGCTTCCTCTCCACCAAATAACAAACATGGGAAGCAGTACATGCTGTTTGTTTCCTCACAACCACAGATCCAGGTGTGTTTGTCATACACTGACTTGTTGAAGCTGCGTGTGTATGTTCTTGACCTACTTGTACCTGCAGACTCTATCTTCAGATCAGGTGTGGGTCTTCCAGTCCTCTTGATTCTTAACTTCTCATTAAGAGTCAACTCTTTAAAATTAATAGATTTCAGATAGGCCACTGTAACACTCTGCTCACTCTGTTCACTCATTCTGGTTGTAGTTGAGTTGTTGCAACTCTGAAATGAAGATATTGCAGAAATTATTTAAGTGCCACTGTTGTATACATGTAATGATTTACAGCTTCAGAAACAGCACTCATTTCATTGACAGTGCCACAGCCATGATCTACCAACTATCTGGCTTGGCCTTGCCAGGATTAAAGACTATTAATGCATTTGTGATGCACACACTGTCACAGCTTACATTGTCTTTGCAGGACTAAAAGGGCAGTCATTCCATTGCCTCCACTATACTTTCTGCATTGATCCTTCCAGCATTAACATATATCTGCTGCACAGAGACTGTAGTCCCACAGCCTGTATGCATATTGCTTACTCCCTCACAGTTTTGCAAAGCCAGAATTACAACACTAAATGGTTATTTCATTCCAACACTGGCGACATGAGTCCCCCATCCCAACAGCCTACCAAAAGTACCTGGCTCAAAAACCTCTGAAATCAGAAAGCAAACAGTAATGAACTGCAAATGGCTGCATTAATTTAGTCCATTGCAAAGAAATGGTAGTTACAGGTTTGCCCAACAGCAGACTTTACCCAAACAGTCATCTTGCAAAGCCATAACTGACAGTAAACAAGGGCAGTCACCTCAATGAATTCACAAACACCCCCCCCCTCCCATTACCTAATGAAGTAGCTGCTTTTTACTGGTCAGGATTAAAGTACAAATACTAACAACTGCATTGCATACTTTCATTTTGCTGACAGACTCACTATCACAGCTTGTGTGCATCAGCCAAGTACACATTTAATTTTACTTACCAGACTTTCTACAATAAAACATGGTTTAACAAAAATTACTTGACCCCCCCACCACCACACGGGTCTACTACTAATGCCCGAAACGACGATTCCCCGACGGAAAACTCACCGACGCCAGATGACCGACAGGTAAGTGTACCGACAGGGTGATTTGCCGACAGCGGAAAGACCGACAAGGGAATGTGCGATCGCGACGCGGTAAGTGTGCGATGGTGACGGAGTTAGGAGCGGTCAGGTAAGTGCTCGAGATTGTGGGATGTCGGGTTAGGCTGTGGGAAAGGTGAGTGTGTGTTCGTGTCAGAGGTATGGTTCGGGTAAGGTAAGTGTGTGCTAGTGAGGGACTGTAGTTTAGGGACGGGTTAAGTGAGTTAGGGTTATGGTGCAGGTAGGTGATGTGTGCGTTAGTGTCGGAGCTTGGGCTAGGGGTGGGTTAAGTGAGTTAGGGTTAGGGTGCAGGTAGGTGAAGTGTGCGTTAATGTCGGAGCTTGGGCTAGGGGTGGGTTAAGTGAGTTAGGGTTAGGGTGCAGGTAGGTGAAGTGTGCGATAGTGTCGGAGCTTGGGCTAGGGGTGGGTTAAGTGAGTTAGGGTTAGGGTGCAGGTAGGTGAAGTGTGCGATAGTGTCGGACCTTAGGGTTAGGGTTTGGGTCAGGGCTAGTGTGTATGCTATGTAGTGTCGCGTGTTGTTTACGTTCCGTGTGTCGGTGTAATGGTGTTCGGTGTAATGGTGTTCGGTGTTTTGCGTTGTCGGGTTTGTGTGATGTCGGTCATCTGGCGTCGGGGAGTTTTCCGTCGGGGAATCGTCGTGTCGGTAATTAGTAGTAGACCCCACCACACACATACAAACTGCCTGCTTATTTAGATTATTCTAATGCAAGCATTCTACCCTAATTGAAAATGTTGTTATGTTTTTCATTTTCTTATAATTATAGCTACTCTCAGACAATATAGAAGTGCAGTAGTAGTAGTGCTAATGACCCACCCCCTAAAAATAATTATTTACACTCAGACATCTTGTTCTGGGAAAATGTTAAGAGTACAACAAAGAAAACTATAACACTGCAGTGCAAGTTTAAGAGGGAAGCACATCAGCTAACTTAGATAAATGTGTCACTGGACTGCTTGCTGTTGCCAAGTTAACCACTGAATATGATCACAAGTACACTAAAACAAACACATGAAACATTAATCCTCAGGGCCTCAGGGCAGGGTAAACACCTGGACTGCCATAAACCCATAAAAGTCAGCATTTTCTGCATGTTGTAACTACCAATCTATTCAGCCTGTAGACACTCGGTCTCCAACTTCATTTAAGAGTGTGAAATTTTTATAACTTAAAGCCATTTACTTTGTGCTGCTATTTTTGGGGAGGGAATAGAATTCCTAGCCTTCTGATCTTCCAGAATCTAATAAGGGTTATTCTGCTCTTAAGTTAAGAGTCTCTCCACACTATATAATTAATCTGCATCCTTTCTGTAAAGTTGGTGCAATCTGAAGTGGGTCTTGGGGGAGGGCCAAATGAATGTTTAACTACCTCAGACAGTATTGTTTTGCCAGGTGTAGCCTGAAGCCAGTATGATTCACTGGAGTGTATTAATCCATTGTATTAGTCAATCATTAAAATTTGTTCATTTCAAGACATTAGCTTAAAATACTTTCAAAATAAAAATACACACACACATATATATATATATATATATATATATATATATATATATATATATATATATACATATACATGCATACATACATATACATACACACACACGTTACACATATCCAGGTATACACAAGCACCAAAATGAAACATTTCCCAAACACTGACACAGTAATGAATAATTTTCCCCAGTAACCCATTCATTAGTTTGTATTGTGTATTGTATTGTGTATGCACAAGCACTGAAATGACACAAATTATTTTGCCCAGTGGTCACTTCAGCTGTCTGACCATGTATGCACAAGCACTTCCCTGATACATGAATGAATTTCCCCAAGCAAAATCTTCATTACTATGTCCAGGTATACACAAGCACCAAAATTAAACACTTCACAAATACTAACACAGTAATGAATAATTTTCCCAAGTAACCCTTCATTAGTTTGTACTCTGTATGCACAAGCACTAAAATGACACAATAAATTATTTTGCACAGTTTTCACTTCAGCAGTCTGACCATGTAAGCACAAGCACTTCCCTGATACACAAATTCCCTATGCAAAATCTTCATTACTATGTCCAGGTATACACAAGCACTGAAATGAAACATTTCCCTAAACAAAAAAAAAAAAAAAAAAGTGACCCCTTCAGTAAAATCTTCATTACTATTTCCAGCTATACACAAGCACTGAAATGAAACATTTCCCTAAAAGAAACCTTGAGTAAAATGTCCAATTACAATATACAAAAGCACTAAAATTAAACATTTGCCCATGTGACCCCTTCAATAACATACAAGCACCAAAATGAAACATTCACCCAAGTGACCTCTTCAGAAAAATGCTGAGGTATCCCCAAGCACCAAAATGAAAAGTTTGCCCCTTTCCTTCAATAACATAAAGTACAATACAACACCAAAATCATAAACATTCACCCAAGCGACCACGTCAACATAACTATATGCATCAAAATGAAACACTTATTACCCAAGCAAGTAAATGTAATAACAAGAACAGGTGTAACACAATTTTAGTCAATACACTAAATGCATTTGCACTTTGTACTGGTAACTGCAATACATAACACTTCAGCTTAAATAAGTCTAACTTAATTAAATACAGCAGTAAAAAAAGGTCTGGGCAGTTTTTCACTCCTGCTAGCCATCCCAAAAATGCTATCTTGTGAGAAGGAATGAGGGATAATGCACATTTTGGAATATTAATGGGGGGTCATTGCATAATTTTTTATAACAACCATTCAGATTTCTCTACCTACTGTGTGGTCTTTGGATTGCTGTAAAAAAGATGCTTGTCTCTAGATAATTTAATTGGTTTACAAATTAATCAAAAGCATACATGTGCTGTGAAAGGGCAATGGCAAAGGTTGGCAATATTCTGAAGTGCAGTGTGTAAGATATTCACTTCAGTTCAAAAATGGTGAAGTAATTGTAGCATTCTAAGGGGCACTGGGAAGGCCACATCTGAAGCAGTGTAAGCAGTTCTGAATGGCATCCAAATGGAAATCATTAAATTAACGGTCAAAAACGGTCTTTGACTTCCACATCAGACATAAAAATCACTAGGACACTCCTGTTTAGTGGATGCATCTAACTACTAACTAGTCACCTCCAATGCATGTTATAAAACAAGCAAACCAACTGTCTCATGCATTGTTCTAAAAAGATGGTGGTAATATATCCCTTACACAAATTAACACACTTTTCTTTTTTGTCCTGTATAAATTAATATCTGGCAATTTCTGACATGCACATCTTCGTCTTTCGCTCTAAGATGTAATTTTGCATTTTTGTTTGCATGGACATGCAATAATAGCAAGAGAGAACAGCCATACATAGTATATGATTTCTTACCAGGCTGACTTTGGAAGTTTGAGTAATTAAACGGTACATGTTTATACATTTACTGTTAGGATAATCCCCACATATTGCATATCTCTCATCAGTTTGAAGCTATGTTGTCGAAGTGGGTGCTGTGTATCTGTAAAACTATTATCATGCACCTGTCTTTTTATCCCATGTTGTAAATTCTTGATAATCAGGCCTAAATCATGTTTGCTTTTCAAAATGCATTTTCTTATCTCTAAATTAGCTTTTGTTTGTTTGATATCCAGAGCTGATCTTCTGTCAACACAACACTCAAACTCATTCAGACTCCTAATCAGTTGATCATTCCCGTGATATTTTTGTGATTTAGTATTTAATCAGTAGTTAACCACAATCTTTATTAATTTGGGACAGTGCAGCGGAGAAAATTCGTTTGCAGAATGAACTTGGGCACAAAGTTGTCCTTTAGCATTTTCTGTTTGGCATGTGATAGAAAACATTTTCTTTGGAAGGTGAAGTACTGCTAATGATAACATCAGGAAGGACCCCGCTGATGCATTGTGCAGGCTGGAGCATAATAGTGTTAAGACTGTACTTTGTTTCCTTGCGAATCCCTGAAAATAAATGTAAAGTCTGTCTAAAGAGACTCATTGCCAGAAAACAACTAGTTCCAGGAATTATGAATTTAATCCCAAATCACCACATTTTAAATGTTTCAGTTTAACAATAAAGTTTATATACTTTGCCAAATAAAATGTTTTACCTCAAACTTTTAAGTGTTTTATATTTTACAATTAACCAGATGAAAACTGCGTAGTTTAAAAGTACGAGTTGGACTACTGCACACACATGAAAAGCTGAAGACTAGTAATCATTAAATGTTTTTAAGTAATATGATTGATGAGATACAATAATACTAAGAGTAAAATAGTAAGGGTTTTTTATGACAGTAGCATCAATAGCCTAAATCTGTTAACACCTTTTTTCAAGAAGGGTTAACACACTTTTGATTGTAAAATGAGAAATAAACTGGTTTCAAATGAATATTTGTAGTAACAGCAGTTGTTTTACGAAGATCTCCATAAGATTATGTTGGGATTGGCAATAGTTACACCTGATATCCCACCTATTGTATTTGCTTCTCCTGATTTCCACTTCAGACTAGGGTTGCCACCCTTTCATATGGCCAAAGTTCAACATTTGACATTCAGACATGATATTTTGCAAAGCAGACTATACCCACAACCACTGCAAAGGACTGTACTTCACTTTTATATCAAAATAAAAGCTCACTCTTGTAGAATTTGAGTTGTTTCTGTTGTTTCATAGAGCAAGCAGTAAGTTGTTCCACGTAAGTAATAATTATTTTATTCAGCAATTAAATGAAACTTGGGAAACATTTTTATTTGCAATTGTTCGTTTTTTTGCAGGACACAACTGGTGAAACAGAGACTGTTCTGCATAGAGTAACAAGTGGCAACCCTACTTCCAGACAGTAGAAATGGCCTGTCTTTGTTTCCTATTCAAAACACGTATTACTGTATTGAAAAAAGTAGGCGGTGGTGGTGCTGCGGTAGCGTTGTCACCTCACAGTAAGACGCAATCCGGTGCGATTCTCAGCTAGAGCGTCTTCTGCGTGGAGACATGCGTGAATGGGCGTACCTTCGCTGAAGGTTGTGCGTCAGGGCTGGCAACTCGGCATGTAAAAACAGCTGCCATCTTTAGCGGACCGGAGTTCCGCTGTGGCGACCCCTAACCGGGAAAAGCCGTAAGACACAAACTGTATTGAAAGAGTAGATTAAGTCTCTGAACTATTGCCAATCTACTTCCTGAAGTTCAGCGTTAGAATCCCTCGCCTACTGTATGACCCTGAGCAGGTTGCTTAAACAGCTCCAGCTCACCACTGAAAAGAGATACTTCTGTACACTGGACTTACGCATTCCAAAAAAGATGCTCATCTGTTATTCTTCTGAAATTATATTTGTGCTAAAATACTGTAATTTGATAGCAGATACTAAGTATAAAAGAATGATCTTTATGTTTTAGCTAGGAACTGGATGATGACATAAAACACCAGTTTTACTTTCTCTGTGATCAGTTTGTTAGTAGGGGAAGTGGATAAATCAGATGTTATTAAAAATGCATTTACTATTTTATTTTATGTAGTTGTAGCCTAGCCTAGTAGTTGGAATTATTTGTCTCACAGCTTTATTAGGGAGTGTATTTATTTATTTGCATTTGTTTGTCCTGGGAGAAAAGCTCCACAATGAAATGTACAATACACCAATAAAAATATGCCGTACATCAGTGCGCAATGCATACAATAAAAATAGAGTAACATAATGAGTATAAACGGGACCTAAACCTTGTCACCACAATAAACAGGACATGCTGTAGGGATAGATTCCTGTCCCAGAGACTTCCCATACTCTGGAACAAGCTACCCATCTATGTCAAGCAAAGTTCTTCATGAGCACACTTCAAGAAAAATCTTGATGAGTGGATGGGAAATAGGAAATACACCCCGGGGATCACGTCTGTGTCTCTGCTCGACAGTGGCACAGGAAACTTTCTTTGGTGGCGTAAACCAGGGAACCTTGTTGGCTAGGCTTACGTAGGCCCTTGGGCCGATAGCCTAGTACCTACCTATGAACCTATAAACAACACCTACAAGTATAAAATATTGCTAAAGAAACCACTGCATATATAGATTTTATTGGTATACTTGTTCTTAAATTTAGAATTATGTCATGTCGGAAATATATGCTGCTGCAGCAAGATCGTTTAAAGTACTGTTTAAAAATTAAAAAAAAATAGGAATAAAAAAGGCATCTGATTGCGACCCATTGTCACTTTTTCCAAAGTATTTCTGTACCTTTTGCAACAAGCATTCATTCGTTCATCATGGATGCCCACTTTATTCAGTTTGATGGCGTAGGTGAGACTAACAGACAGCACCTCCGTCGGCACTTATTCATTCCAAGGATGTTTGATGCATGATGATGCTCCGCAGTAATGCTTGCAAACACGTGTGTGTGTGTGTGTGTGTGTGTGTGTGTGTGTGTGTGTGTGTGTGTGTGTGTGTGTGTGTGTGTGTGTGTGTGTGTGTGTGTGTGCGCTGCATGTATCTTTAATATAATGATAGGAAACTCTAGCTTCACACCCATGCCTCTTAATTTTACTTTTCCAAAATGTGGAATACTACTTATAATGTGTAACAAAAGGTAAAAAATGTGGAACGCTTACTAATAGCTCTAATTTGTAAAATCCCCACCACTTATGAAAACTGTTAATTCATACTTACAAAGGTTCTCTTGCTAAATGTTTTTTTTTCAGATACCTTTATTGAATTATCACATTTGACATAGGCACATTTACATTCATATAAAAGTAATCACGCTATATCTGTTGCTAAATGTCAAAGAATCGGTATAATTCAGCATTATTTACCAGAGGCATTTAATTTTTTTTCAGTGAATTTAAGGAAACCCTTTCCGTATGGAATATTGAATGTTCCTCATAATGAAGTACAGTAAATGGGTAAGCCAACACCACAAAAGCAGCAGAAGGGAGCGCACAAAGCTGTATTGCCACACTGGTCCACGCAAGTAAGGGTCACTGCGGAATAAAAGCTTCAATAAATTCGTTCCAGGCAAAACACTGGTCGTTTTTTGTGGCGTGTTAATAAAACTCTCAACGTATTTTTTTATGCAATCATGGAAAACATAACTATCCATGAGCAAATGTCATACAGTGGCACTTATAAGACACTGACAGTATCCTCATAGAAATGTTTGCAGAATAAATGATTTTGCATTAATGTGCATTTTCTGATCTGCAAGACTGGATTATTTAACATGTCTCTTTTTAACCTAGTGCACAAAACCCTTATGATCCTCAGTTATCTTGCTTATGTAGAGCAGGAGAATGAATGCACTACATTTATTTTTGAAGTTTATAGAAAGCCCATTGAGTTCCACCACCAGCACAAAATGAACTAACAGAAAGTCTCAATGTGCTAATATTGTTTCTTTAATTGGATACTCCTTTGACGAAGATCTCCAGTACCGCCCTATATATATTGACCTAGGCTAAACAAGGAACACGCTTGACATAACATTTGGCATTACTAACTGAAAACTAGCCATCATATCTTGCAAGTAGTAAGGGCAGTTATCTGTACATTTCAACAGAGAAATCGAATGTTTAAAATACATCTGCAGGGCCAGTAGCCTTTATACAGGAATACTACAATTTAAACGGGATGCTACTCTTTATCCTGGAAAATGTGTGTGTGTGTGGGGGGGGTCTTACTAATCTCAAATTAGTGTGCATTATGACAGCATATAGCAATAATCAACCAGACCTTCTTAATTTGAGGAATTATTCTGTTCGGTCCAAGAATGTTATCCATTTGAACATTAACGTGTGCACTGAGTCTATTTCCACTAAGGTTCACCAATAAATGACAAGTTTGTTTTTGATGAAGGTAGTTTCTACAAAATAATTTAACAATCCATATTTTTTTCAAGCGGGATAACCTTGACATCATTATAAAAATGGGTGGGTATTCACTTTTAATAATTTTAAGAAACGGGATGCATTCTAGACATAGTATAAAGTATCTTTTGTAACAGAAACTTTTTTTCTATTATAACAACTACAGTGTTAAGTTGTGAATTACAAAATGACTGTTACGAGTGATCACTTGTGTCATTAATTAGCAAGCAGTGAAGCAGAATAACACCAACACCATGATGTATAGCATACTTTCGATTTTGTAACTCCTGCGCACAGAAAACATTATTTAGTGACAGGCTGCAGACATCTCCCTAGGCCTAAGGCGGTCGTGACCTGCAGCAGTATGTCTAACAATAACAACTATACTTCCGTTTAACTAACTAGGAATTGTGTGTGAATAGGAATAAATACCTTTTGTTAGTTTCAGAAATAAATGAGTACTATAACATGCTGGTGTTAGACGAATTGCCATTTTATTAGGAGCTGCTATTGATATCTTGCATCCAAACCTTTTTGCAACGAAAATGCTTACATAAGTCACTTAAGTTTACCATTAATAACGCATTGATATTCAAATAGTAATCAGATTGCTGGTCCACAATACTCACACTTTTAGCGAATTATTTATATTAATGAAAAGCGAGATTTTATTTTCTTGGTATAACTGAAACAGTCAAAGAGCTCTCAAAGGATAAATATTCTAAACAGTGCAAGAGTTGCAGAAGAAAATTGAACGAGCAAGGTAAAAAACGGAGCACATTATTAGTCCTTACTTACCTGTTGTCGTCGATTCCACTGATGAAAGAAATGATAAATCCACCACAGTCCTCCTGTCCGGATTGCCTCCCCTCGCTACTTTAAAAAGAATTTATTTACTGGAGTTCAGAGAAAAAAAAAAATGTTTTATTTAACTAAACTCACTAAAACTGGTATAAGGTAGGTGTGTAGGTGTAGATCCAACGCCGATAACCGACTGACTGATTCGCGCTCTTTTCCCAGCACATACAGCCCGGGAAAAGAGCGAAAACCAATCAGCAGCATTTGCCCAGCAAGCATGTCATGACGTGCCTGCGGGCGTCGCAGTCCAAGCCCCTTCCATGTCTATGCGGTTTGTGTCTCAACCGCATAGACTTCTGGGAGGTTCTGGGCATCACAATGATGCCTTCTTGGCTCCTCCGGGCTGCAATGAAAATATTGCAGCAATAATTAGAAGAAAAAAAAAAAAACGCGGTTGCGATTGATGCGCGCAATGTGCATGCGCGTAATTTCGAGTTGCGGACTCGAAATTTAAATGTACGAAAAATAGATTTTTTTTTTTTTTTTTACATTTAAAAAAAATAAAATAAACTACTCAGCTGTCTAGCTGAGGGGGCTGCAGTCCGGCAGCCCGATGCCACGAGCCGCCCCTGCTAATATCACTAGAAGTCTACAGTGCAAAAAATTTGGCTTTAAACATTATTTTTCCTGTCAAAAACAAGAAGGAAGGTATCTGAATCTACTGAAAATGAGCTTTTCTAAGCATACCACACAGGACCAGACGATGAAAAAGGAGATACAGTCTTTATTAAATGCTATACAAGACTTGTCAGTGAAATTTGACAAAATGAATACCAAACTGGACACTTTTGAGGAGAGATCTACAAAACAAATACAGCAACTACAAGAAATAATGATGCAACAGAAGTCTCAAATAGCTGACATAAAGAGATCCCTAAATGATACTGAGGGCAGACTTTCAGAACAAGATCATCAGCTACATTTTTTATCACAGCAAAATGCTTCATTACAAAATAAAATAGAGGATCTAGAGAACAGGTCCAGACGAAATAACCTTCGCATCTATGGGCTACCAGAGAAAACAGAGGGAGATAACATGGTGACTTTTCTTACTACCTGGTTACCAGAAGTTTTAAAATTGCCTGAAGCTCTTTATTATGGAATTGAAAGAGCCCACAGATCCTTAAGAGCTGCTTCAGCAACCATCAAATCAAAAAAATCACCCGAGATCAATAATAGTAAAGTTTTTTTCATCACAGGACAAGGAACTTATTTTAAAAACAGCATGGTCAACTTCTCCAGGTAAATACAAAGACAACATAATCAGATTTGATAATGATTATTCTGCTGGAGTTATAACTGCAAGAAAAGAATGTCTCCCTCTGATAAAGGAATTGAAAAAAAGACAACTTAAAGTCCACTTGCTGTACCCTGCAAGAATAAAAATATTTTTTACTGAAGGTCCTAACTTTTGACACTCTGCAAGCAACAGTTTCTTATCTTTCAGCTAATAAATCCTTGGATAATGTGGAAGAAATGGATTTCTCCCAATTTGGGGTTAAGCGTCACTTAGAAAAAAATGAATGGAGCACTGCTGACAAGAAGAAGAAACGATAAAAGACATATGAAAAACACAAACATTATTGTCTTCTATTTGCTCTGTAAGGCAAAAAAGTTCTTTGAAAGTATTCATGCTTTACACATGTGTCAGTCTTTGAAACAATATAAATACAAAATAAGCAGGACATTTTATAACCAAAGGAAACAACCCTAAAGAAAGCAAGGTAACATATCTTTCTCTATTACAGTGTAAATACTTACAGTCATGATTTTTCTAACTCTAAATGATGTTTAGATAGTTCATTTATAAATTACCTGCCTTTCACTGCTAGTATAGAATATGATGTATTTACACTGACATATTAATGTGGTGTGTTTAAATGAGCATGATTCCTTTTTCATAGTATTTACACTAAGCTGCATGAAATATCTAAACTGATGTATTTAATACACATAATAATATATAAAAACTGATAGTAATAACTGTCAAAAAGTGCCTTGAAAAGTAATTATCTATTCTTTGATGCTAAAAGTGCCTTTTTGACTAACAAACAACTGTTTGGCTTGTATATCTGCCCTTAATGTTAAGAAAACTAATAGAAGTTTAATGAGCTGGTGTTCAGTTTAAAAAAAGCCCTAAAAACTTCACTTACTTTGTTTTTGTCTTCCCGCCATGGTCACGAGTTGGGAACTCTTATTTTACCACCCCTGAATGAAGGTTCTTCAGTTAGAATCCATTATAGTGTGTTAAACCTTCTAACAGCACAAAATGAAAGTAAACAGTCATGAGTGATGTCAGCACTAAAACAAGACAGTATGGGTGTGGTGTCAGCTCCTAAGCTACTTAAAGTAACCAGCACACTATTTATGAAATGGCAAAGTGCTTTTACAGTTTTGACAAATATTAAAAGTATACTGAAGTACCTAATGAATTTAGAAGGTATCAACACATACATGACGTTTTATTATATTGTAATATTTGTTATTCATTTTGAATTGTACACATAAACAGCACACAAAGCTTAAAAAGAAGTATATCATTTGGAAGAAACTGTATGAATAGTTAACACATACAGACTTTACTATAATCTTTTCTGATAAGATCACCCATGTAAATTACTATAATTTAACTTAATTTTATAAAAAATGAATATATTTAAGTCCTTGACTGGAACTATATAACATATTTGCAAACACACTGCAGCTAGTGTACTCAATCTTAAGGATACTAAGTCAATTAAGGTTAATGAATGTAGCTATGTGTTATTATGAATTTTAAGGGTAAAAAGGAGTTGCTGTTTAATTATCAAGATACTCTGTAAATATTAAATTGTTCAAGTAGCACAATCATTAAGCAGTAATGAGCAAGAAAAAATATCAGACTTACTTATGATTCTGTTTTATATATATATATATATATATATATATATATATATATGAAAGAACTGCTGAATTATAAGTATGCTTTTATTAAAGGCAAGTTATATTAATATTGAAAATGAATGGTTGTGTAGAGACACAGTGACTCCCATTATATAACCAAGGCTAAAGAGATTGTCTTGTATGTCCAAATTGATCTGCCTTGAACCTTAGATTGCAAATAGACATGCAACATACTTTTACTTATAATACTGAATATATATTATATAACATCACAAACGCTAAAGCCATTGTCAGCTACATCTCATATCAATCAGCATTAAAATATGATTTGAATAGCATAGGCATTTACTAACATATTGCTGTTGGTACCTGATATGCATATAAGTAACAGGTCTAATTTCTGTCTATGAAAATAAATACCAGGCTGTGTGCAGTTGTTAATTATGAAACAAGAGCGTGCTATCTATTCTTTTTAATATCCTATAGGTATGTACTTGTTAGAGACACACACATGCTGCAAAGCTGCTAGTTATTGCATATTCATTAGTATATTTCTGACTGTAGTGTTATAAATATATGGTGTGGACCACTTGAGTTGAGAATATGTCTCTATATTGGGCATGTTCTCTGTTTGAATGTTGTATATTATCTATAATATGATATGGAGTACCCTCACTAAATTTAAAGAAGCCACAATAGAAACAAATATTTATTAAAAATGGAGAATAGAAGGATGAAGAGAATAATGAAGGAAAATGGTTGATGGTCATATAAGGTTATCTTTTTCCTGTGTATGTAGAAGAGTTGACAGTAATAAGTACCAAACAATTGTGTTAGAGCATATTTAAAGCCTACTTTGCTTCTCATATTTTCCAACCTTACAGTTATAACGCTGCAGATAAATCCTGTAATATCATAAGGAGTATGAATTGCCATTTTTACATATGACATATGTGGTACACTGGCGATGAAATATGCCAGTGGCACTAATAAATATATAGGAATTGCTAAGAAATATAGCCTTAAACTATATAATACCAATGCCAAAAACAAATTAGTAGCATTCATACCACTAAAATATGACTTTTTGAATTAAAAGAAAACTATAAGATTACTGATAAATGACAATACAAATGTAACATTATATTCATTGTTACGGATACTTTCTGATTTAATCAACTTGTGGCATGGTTAACTGATGCATATAATGCTTAACATTTTTTTTTATGTACGTATGCATATATGTGTGTATGTATGTATGTGTGTATATATATATATATATATATATATATATATATATATATATGTGTGTGTGTGTGTATGTATGTATGTATGTATATGTATATATATGTATATATATATATATATATATATATATATATATATATATATATATATATATATATATATAGGTAGACCATTACAATAAATTTGATACCTATGAATGCCACTCACACTATAAGGGAGATAGCAAGCATATTATTTTTAAGATACATAACCGTTATTGCTACACAAAAGATATATTAAAATAAAAGATTTTCCTTTACAATTTAAACAAAACCAAATAGTTAAGTATTAAATCTATGTATAGTTGTGTTGCCTTAGTGTTTTATAAAATATTAAAAATAGATAAAGACTGTATTTAAGTAATCTGTAAAGACAGATACATGTATACTTAAAAGATATATAAGATACTTTTCATTATAAAACTACCATATGGCGGGGCCGGGGGAGGATGCTGAAATGCAGACTTCGAGAGATCGCTTGAATGATTAGATCATTCAAGGATGAGATGTTTTTTCTCATGGTGGTTGTTTATCTTATATTGTTCTCAGTTATGATCTTGTAATTTACTTTTATTGGGTGTCTATAATCTATTGTAATACTGTTGGAAGAAGAAAGAACAAGTCATTCTCTTCATGTACACACATCTACACATTGTTACAAGTATATGAATATGGATAAAAGCAAAGCTAATATAAATCCAATTGCAAAATGTATATCTCTTAATGTAAATGGTTTAAATAATAGCTGCAAAAGGGGAAGTCTTTATAGATATTTAATGCTATGTGAAGCGCAACTAGTATTTTTACAGAAAACACACCTTACACAGGAAGACATAAATAAAATAAACAATAAAAATTATACAATACTAGTAAGTTCCACCTATAATCAGAAGCGAAGGGGAGTAGCAATTTTGTGGAAAAACACTACTTTAATGCCTAAAATCATAAACACGTTCCATGACAACTCAGGAATGTTTTGTCTAGTGACAATATCTATCAATGAAATTATATATACATTAGTGAATATTTATTGGATACCATGACTAGGTGTTAGAGTGGCCAAACAACACTTAGAAGACATTGTACTATATACCAAAGGCAATTTAATCATAGCTGGAGATTTCAATTGCATTATAAAAGAAACTGACACAAATACTAAAACTACACATAAGAGATCACCTTTAACAAAGTTGTTATCTGAGTTTGTTGAAACTTTTAATATAGTTGACATAAATGAGTATGCTATCCCAGATTCACTATTCTTTACACATTTTTCCCATAGACATAATACATACTCTAGAATAGATAGAGTGTACATAACAAAGGATTTAACCTCTAAATTAAATAAAGTCAAGACAATTTCATGTCCATTTTCGGACCATAACACCATAACGTTTGAGATAGACTTATGTTTCAAGAGAAGGATATCAGTAACAAGAATACCATCTTACATAACAAATCTCAAAGATTTTAAGGAATTTTATGCTAAAGAGACACAAACATTCCTAGATATCAATCTTACAAAATATATATCTGAAATATATATATGGGATGCATTGAAAGCATACCTATATGGAAGAGCAGTGGGATGGTATAAAAATAAACAAAAACAGTGGAATAAGGAATTAATGGAATTACAGTCAAAAGTAGATAATTTAAAGCTTAATATTCAAAATGGAAACACCAACTTAATAAAAGAACTAGAAGATACTAATAAAAAATACTCAGAGACGCTACACCACAAAACATTGATCAACTTAGAAAAAATTAAACTATGTCACTATTCAATGAACCCTAAAAACCAACGAAGAATAGCAAATAGGACTAAAAAGATTATTAAAACAAATCAAATCAAGGAAACACATAATATAGAAACCAAAAAGAAAGTATCTGATTTAGAAGGAATACTAGAAGCTTTTAGGCTATTTTTTCATAAACTTAATAATCAAAATTAGAAAACAGAAACACATTTAGCATTGAAAGCTTTTCTCAAAAACAATGTTAAAGTTAGGTTATTAGAGGAGCAGGTACAACTAATAGATAAACAAATAACAATGACAGAACTTAAAGCTGAAGTAAATAAGCTAAAATTAAACAAAGCTTCAAGTATAGATAATATCACCCCAGAAATGTTTAAATTACTATCAAATGAGGCTTTGCTGTTGTTATTGAATGTCTTTACATCAGTTAAAAATGGTAAAGACATTCCTCCTTCTTGGAAGTACGCATTAATATCACCAATTCTGAAACAAAATAAAGATCCCAGTGAATGTTCATCATACAGACCCATTTCACTTCTTAATATAGATTATAACATTTTTATGGCAATAAATGCTGCTCGAATAAAACAGTTGCTACCACTTTTGATAGAGGAGGATCAAACAGGTTTTATAAAAGATAGGAACACTTTTGGCAACATTAAAAGAATTCTTTCCTTAATTGATTATATAAATGTCACAAAAAACAAAATGAATGTTATTAGCTTAGACATAAATAGCACATTTGATTCAGTGAACTGGGATTATCTGTGGTTAGTTTTAGAAGAATATGGCTTCTCAAACAACTTCACTTTGTTAATAAAATCATTATATGAAAAATCATTGGCTTATATAAAACTGTGATCTTGTCTGTCTAAATCTATTAAAATAACTAAGGGCACAAAACAAGGCTGCCCTCTTTCTCCATTATTGTTTGCGCTAGTCATTGAACCCTTAGCAAATAATATACATATGGATAAAAATATTGAAGGAATACAACTAGACAACAGCCTAGAGCTTAAAATTCAACTTTTGCTGATGATATTTTAATTACCTTAAAAATAATAATAGCAGTTTAAAAGCATTATGGGACTCAATTCAAAACTTTCAAAACTTTTCAAGTCTTAAATTTAATGAGAACAAAACAAACGTATTGCTTATAAATACTAATAAAAAAGATCTAAATAAAAAATACCATAAATATATCTCTACCGATAATATAATTAAATACTTGGGAATTATAATAACTAACAACCTAGATACTACAATTGAAACAAATTATAAAGAGACCTTAAATAATATTAAAAATCTAATACAAAGATGGAATAAATTCTTCTTTTCAATGGAAGAAAGGCTTTATATAATTAAAATGATCACATTTCCAAAAATTCTTTATGTCATACAAGCTTGTTCTTTGCCACCAGCTAAATCGCACCTAAAACAATTAAATTATTTAATGGTAAGATTCCTATGGTATCCAAAAAAACAAGGATAGCTATGAAGTATCATCTAGATGATTGGGATATAGGTGGCATAGGTTTACCAGACATAGAAATATATTTGCATTCATCCATTATTAAAACAATATCATTATGGCTAAATACAAAATATACATCAAAATGGAAGCTAGTTCATGAGAGAATCTGGTTAAAATCAGGATTTGTAGTAGCAAATAAGTATACAGATTTCATACCAAACAATTTTCTATGGCTGATGAAGGAATATATGATGATACATAAGAATAAAAATATAAGTTCCAAATACATTACTTATACATTAAAAATTTTCCAAAATCTTAATCCTGATATTAAAGCATGATCATTTATTTTATATCCACTAGCGTCCACACAAGGTAATATAATAACATTTAATATGGAAGTAGTCAACATGCTTAAAGAAAAGGGATTAATATATTGGCATCAATTGCTAAACTCTGGAAAACCTCTGACAATAGACCAGATTAAACAGAAATTAAATATGGAAGATAGTTCGTGGTTACATGTACAAGAATTAAGACAGTATATATTAAGCAAACAAGAAACAATGCAACCATCAATAAGACAAAATGTTCCTAACCTTATAGAACATATACTATTACTAACGAATCAACCCATTACTGGAAAGGGATACTTATCATCTATTTATAAAACAAACAAAAAAATAAAAATGCATAATAATGACAAAATATGGAATTATTATAGATCAGTTAATGGACATGTGCCAAATGACAGAGATAAAAAACTAATTCTTCTCTCTCCAAAGCAGACATCACTTTCATTACATTGGACACTTTTTACATGGCAATTCATACACAGATCTTATGTAACCCCTCATAAAATGGAACTTATGTTTAAGAAAAATATTGGCTGCTGGAGATGTGATTTATCAATAAAAGCAGACTGGCAACATATGTTCTACGAATGCCATTTGATTAAACCATATTGGGATAAAATAAATTATTTTCTGCAAATGGTATTCAATGATAAATTCCAGATTTCCAAATCTGTTATTTTGTTTAATGCACCTGTACCCGACTGTGTGCCAAGAACAAAATATGTAATCTTATGGACTCTCCTAGCTATTGCAAGGAAGAACATTACATCAAACTGGAAATCCAAAGCTTCTCCAACTTTTAAGCAATTCATGAATATGGTGTCAGCAGTATCACAATTGGAAATGAACACTATTAAAGGAAGAACTGAAAGAACTACATCATTATACGTAGCATGGCAAAAAGTAACTGAAATACTGGAGAATAATGACTGCAGCAGATTATAATCAGGAAACAATTGTATAGAAAGTCAATTATATGTCAACAATAGACACCCTTGTAAATACTTTATTTTGGTTTTAATGTTTGATATCTGTTTAGAGGTTTTAGCCTACCTTTTTAAATAATTTGTAAATACTTCATTGTCATAAATAACCTGCATTCATGTTTTCTTGTTTTTGGAAATGAATAAAAATATTTAAAAAAAAAAAAAAAACATTGACTGCATCAGAGTTGCCACAGTTTCTTGTTCCTTCCCTTGCCGTCCAGCTTCAAGTGAATGTTTATACTGGTTTCCTATGGAAGGCTCCAAAATATCTTCATATGGCTACTGCCTCGTTGTTTCCCATTCCACTGGTTTCTCCTTAACTTGAATGTCTATTGCACTATCCTGCTGTGGCGTTTCTGAGTTAGATTATCTACACTGAATCCTTCACTTCGCAGGTACTTCATAACCTCAGTTTCTATTTCTTTAACTTCTCCATTACTAATTTTCTTTTCTACTTTTCCTCTTTGTCTTCTTATTTTTTGATTTATAAAGCTTTCCATGTCTGGGTTCCTTTGCCTGTATTTCTCTTTAAATATCTTTGGTGCTGCTCTTTTTGTATTGATTAATTTTGCCTTCTCCTTTGCATAAATATTACACCATATTAAATCCATTTGGCTAGCCCACGGTGGTGTTGTTGCGGTAGCGTTGTCGCCTCACAGTAAGACACTGTCCGGTTCGATTCTCAGCTAGAGCGTCTTCTGCATGGAGACATGCGTGAATGGGCGCACCTTCGTTGAAGGTTGTGCATCAGGGCTGGTAACTCGGCACGTAAAAATCAACTACCAATTATTAGTGGACCGGAGTTCTGCTGTGGTGACCCCTAACCGGGAAAAGCCGAAAGACACAACAACAACAACATTAAATCCATTTGGCTGGGAGAGTTAGATTATCTACACTGAATCCTTCACTTCGCAGGTACTTCATAACCTCAGTTTTTATTTCTTTAACTTCTCCATTACTAATTTTCTTTTCTACTTTTCCTCTTTGTCTTCTTCTTCTTTTTTGATTTATAAAGCTTTCCATGTCTGGGTTCCTTTGCCTGTATTTCTCTTTAAATATCTTTGGTGCTGCTCTTTTTGTATTGATTAATTTTGCCTTCTCCTTTGCATAAATATTACACCATATTAAATCCATTTGGCTGGGAGAGTTTATTTGTGATCCCTGACTGTGGGATGATAATGAATGCCTTTTCAAGGTCTAGATATGTGGTATGCACTGATTTGCCCTCATCCAATGCCTCTGTAAACTTCTCAAATAATTCACCAAGGTTAAGTAGACAGGATCTCCCCTTGAGGAACCTGAATTGGTTTGGGGTGAGAGTTTGTAGATTACCTATGTCCATATTTAAGAAGTCCATAATGCTACTTCTCATGTTCTTACAGATGAGGCTGGTCAAACTTATTGGTCTATAATTTCCTGCATCCATTGATGACCCAACATTATTTAAGGGGATGACAATTGCTGCCCTCAATTTGTACAGTATAAAACCTGTTTGGAAGCTGACAGTGAGCAGCCTCTGTAGGGAGTCTGACTTGTCCTATTTCAGGCTGGCCAATAAGTAGCCCTGTATATTATCTGACCTCATGACCTCTCAGAAGCAGTGTTCTTTTCCTCTGTTCCCTCCTGTCCTGTCCTTCAGCACCTGCTTTCTCAGGGGGTGATAGCAGGGAGACCAGTTTTTGATCTTTTCTTTTTAAACATGTTTGTGATGGTACCCAATTTCAAAAGGTTATTCCTTCAAAGTGCTTACTTCAAATTCCCATTTAAGTTTTCCAGTGACAATAGATTTAAAAGATGCATATTATCACATTCCCATATATCTAGATTTGAGATGTTTCTTAATTTTTTTGTCTGGATCACACTATTAGTTCTCTGTATTACCCTATGGTCTATCTATTGCTCCAGAGATATTTCCAAAGTGTTTACCTCCTATGGTAGCTTTTTGCAGACTGCATGGTATTCACATTTTTCCTTATTTTTGCAGTCTTTTTCAAAGTGTTAGGAATCTCTCACTTACATGAGAGATCTACACAGACTAGGGTCCTAATAGAATATGCATAAGTCTTGTTTGATTTCTTCTTATAGGATTGTTTTCTTGGGTGTCTCATAGATACATCAGTTCAAAGAGCTTTTCTTCCTCAGGAAAAAAAGTAGATCTGTATATAGATCTATTCCTAGGTTTTTACAAATTTCTCAAGACTTGGGGTCTCATGGTTTCTCCAATTGTTATGATTCCTGTAACAAGACCCCATTGGTACTTGAAATCTGTATTGTTACAACATCAACATCCCCTTATATTCAGTTCTAGTTCTGGGGTTTATGAAAAGGAAAATTTGGTAGTGGTGTAGTGTAGAATGCTTGTTAACTTTGGTTTAATCAATAAATGTTGCAAAAAATGGTGGATTAAAACTAAAGAGAACATTAGAAATATTTGTGTGGCTTAACCAGTAAAATCAGAAACTGAGATTCTTTTATAATGTTCAGATTTAAAGATTACTCTCTATCAATATAAATGGTGAACATCACCATCATTATCCTCAAATATATTAATATTACTAAATGTCATAATTTCCAAGTGATGATTTTGATGATTAAAATGGTTGGCTTGTATCTCAGATGTATCAGTTTCAGGATTTTGCAAAAGAAACAGGGGAAGAGTGAAACTGAAATATTATGGTTAAGTAAGATTTGTTTTTATGGTATCTCCTTTTAGTTTGAAACATAGAGAGTTTTTCCTTTCTTGTCCATTTTTGCAAACAAAAATGGTGCAGATGGATGGAGAAATTTACTGAAGAGGAAAATCAGGTATGCCAGAAGAATGCATCAACAGATGTTTCTAGAATAATGACAGCTTGGCCTCTCTGATTAGCTGTAAAAGCAAATCACAGGGACATAAATGCTGTGGATAGTTATGACTATGCCATTCATGCATACAGGCCATATCTCTCAACCTCTTAGTGCAAGAAATCTGGACAAAACATAAAATAATGGGAAGGAATGAAGGCCCAAAAATAGGAACAGACTGTAAATATCGGTCATGTAAGCTTATAAAGTTGCTAGAATAAAAGGTGTTGTATTACCATGTATTTTTTGAAGAATATAAAGTCTAAAACTCAGATGTGTAGCATTATTTATTGACTTCAATCATCAATAATTTGCCAGAAAACAACAAATTTTATGAGGAACAGACCAAAAATATGAGGAAAAAATTGGATATTCTGCAAAAAATCTGGACAGTTGAGAAGTACAGGCATACAAAAACATGACATCTGGATAAGGCTAACATGTTTATAGTCTGGAAATGGAGAAATGAGGCATGGACAGTACAACCTCCAAGACATCCTAAAATTGCAGCTAAGGTATAACTGCAACACCTGGAGGTAGCTCAACAATTAGGACTATTTCTGAGAGTGAATATGAATATAGTATTTCCATGTGGAGCACAAGTTAGTAAAGTAGCTGGTGACATTAATGAGAAGTGTGCTTACACTGGATGTCAAATGTAGATGGTGTGACTATGCTGTGCCTGCAAGGATGACCATAATGGCTGCACCTGTTTTACTGGTATGAGCATACTTGCAGATGTGTTTTCTTCCAGTGATACACAGAAGACATTATAGAATGGTTGCAGGCACTCAGCCAGGAATTTCATGTATACTTACAAATGTGAGCATTTTTTTACATTATATATTTGTGCTTGTCTTTGGACCTGGGTCATAACTAAAAAGGGTCTTTGTACAAGCTCATTAAATAGGTTAACAAACTCAGATTAATTAATTAATTAATTAATTAATTAATTAAATGCATTAATTAATGTTCTTGCGTCCAGGCAAACAATATTGTTAGTCGCTATTAGCCTGTAGTCAGCCCCTGTCAAATATACCTTTACAAGGCACTGCATCTGGTAAGAGTTAGTAGTTGCACACAACATGAAGCAGCTTGTTCACATCATTAATCACACCAGCTGCTTGCCATATAGTGTCCATGTGATCAGGATGTTTTACTCCTGGCAAGGTCCTAACTACAGCACTTGTATCTTAGGATTTTAGCCAACGGACACTGGTGTAATGCAACATATAATGCACCCTGCTGTTAAGAATGATGAGGGGGAAACAGCCTTGTATGAGCTGCTCATACTGCTGCATAAGATTTCTGTCACTGGGCACACTAATTTCTCTGAGAATATCTCTTTAACAGCCAGACATAGTAGTACACATACCAGTGAATAGTCCAAGAATACAGACACAGCTGCTGCATGTTGTGTTCTGGGCATCCTGGTAGGCTGTTGTTGGCACTGAGAGGATTCAGCAATCAGTTGCCATTCTGGGTTTGCAGGAATATTAGTTGGAGAAATAATGACTTAAGAGATGAGGCTCAGCCACAGGAAAGTTTGTAGTTTGAGCTATCAAATGTCTTCATGGAGTTGTCTTACTGCAATGGCTAGCACAGTGGTGCTGACATTTTAACACTGGTATTTGTAGCAGCTAATGCACTATCCCAGGCACAGAACCATGTGGGCTTGTATGGCACATCATATGCCACCAACCGTGGGCACAAAGTTCCTGCAAAAAATGTAAAACCCATCTAGCAAAATATAATGGGGCCAACGCTGTACTGCATAGCAGCAAACATGCTAGAATAAGCAATTATCCATCACTGACTGAACTCATTCATATCCATGGTTTGGCCCACATGAGTCTGGCCTAGTTGAAGTAGCTTACGGAAGACTATAAACGTTTGGTGCCCTCCACAGCTGCTGAACTGGTGCAGATCATGCACACTTTAACAGGTCTATCATCCGTTAGCAGGTGGAGCATGGTGCACATTGCATCTTCCTTTCATGGGCCTCATTGAGTCCTGATTAATATGATAATTGCTCTTGTTGCCCAAATATGATATACTTCAAATGTCCACTGCAGTACATACATACATATAATGTGTGTGTAGTACATTCAGATGTGCCAGAGTCAGTCCACTGAATATGTGGTGAAGTTCCTGGTATTAACCATGGAATGAGATATCAGGCCACTTGTGCATGGGTGGGTGCACACAGTTCCAAGCATACACAATCCAAAAGGTTTGTTGATGGTATTTATACCAGCCATTATGACTGCTCTATGCATGTAGCATCTGTGCTGTGCATGTAGTACATATCCTAATATTCTGTGGCTAAGCTTATACCTTATGTGCAGGTGTCCATTCTGATTGTGCAACATGCATATAATACACACTATTCTATATGTACAATGGCAGTCAGACAGTGTTTGTGTGTGTGTGTGTGTGTGTGTGTGTGTGTGTGTGTGTGTGTGTGTGTGTGTGTGTGTGTGTGTGTGTGTGTGTGTGTGTGTGTGTGTGTGTGTGTGTGTGTGTGTGTGTGTGTGTGTGTGAGTGTGTGTGTGTGTGACTTGTAGTACAGCACTCATTATGAATTCGCTGAGAAGTATACATCTAATAGCGCATGTTAAATGTACATCGAGTGCACATTTCCCTTACCACTGCTATGCACAATCCATCAAACATTGTCTGCATGCCAGAGCTCAGATATGTAGGTTCGAATGCATGGTATGTGCCAGGGGAGGTACACCATGATGTTCTTCATTAGGATCAGTGATGCAGTAGTCTAAGCTATCCTGTATAGGCCATATCAGCTGGCCAGCTTCCAAAGCTTCAAGAAAACTTCTATGCACCCAAACTGTTAGTCAGTTCAAAGTGCGCTGACTAAAGTCAGGTTTGGGCAGCAAGCCCTTTAGAACTTTTCTGCTCCTCTGTGGGTGTTCAAAGATCAACAGTTGGCTAATGCTATTCCACTGTTGAGCAGATACATTTTCTTTGACAGAAAAACTCATACTTTACATTTTATGATAGACTAACTTTAAACTATTTTCTCTGGTAAAAGGTGTGTTATTTTACTTTTAAGGGCTGGAATAAGTGTTTCAAGTGTTTTGTTTTTTTTTTTTGTTTTTTTTTTTTTGCTGTGTTTTAATGGGGTCTATATTATAACATTGAAGTCTTAGAACTTCGAATGTTATAATATTGAACCCAGAAGAGTGAATGCTGGAAATAGCGAAGCTGCAGAACACCGAATACTTTCCTAGGGAAGGTTACGGACCGGGTTAAGGTAAGTGTGCGAATGAAGGTGAGTGTGCGATTGGGCGCTGGTTAGATGAGTTAGGGTTAGGGCGCGGGTCAGGTAAGTGTGCGATTGTGTGGATGTGAGGGTTAGGGTGGGGTAGGTAAGTTAGGGTTAGGGAGCGGGTAAGGTGAGTGTGCAATAGTGACGGACCTTAGGGTTAGGGTTGGGTTAAGGTTAGTGGATAGCTAGTGGTGTATGTATGGTTTAGTGTAGGGTTTTGTGAAGTGTGTGTGTGTGTGTGTGGATTATTTATTTTGGTGTGCTTGTGTTGTGTGTATGTTTGTCGGAACAGCGATTTTTTTCCCTATTCTGACTGTTCGGTTTTCTGGTGTTTCGCTCTACTGGGTTTGATATTATAACATTCGAAGTTGTAAGACTTTGATGTTATAATATAGACCCGTTTTAATGGGGGAAAAGTTACTGTTTTGCAACTCACCTGTTTTAAAAACTATTGCTGTCAGGTACCCTGGGAATCAGGTACCTTTTCAGTTTAACCATGTAATGATCTAACATTTCCTCACCTTCTTCCAGCCACAAAAAGAAAAACAAACTGTTAAGCAGCCTTTGGCCAGCTTCCAAAGCTTCAAGAACGCTTCTATGCACCCAAACTGTTAGTCATTTCAAAGTGAGCTGACTAAAGTCAGGTTTGGGCAACAAGCCCTTTAGAACTTTCCTGCTACAGGTGGATGACTGTGGCCAAGGCTGAATCTTCACACCACTCATTATTTCTTGAGTCCCACTACTGTAGTCCCTACAGCAACTCTGGACAGGATGTTAGACACATCCTCTGCAGCTGTTGAAATGCCCTTGGAGGACAAGGGAAAGCTACTCTTGTCCTGTGAGAAAGGGCAGAAAATGCCACCAGGCTTAGTAAAAAAGCTATGCCCATCCCTAAGGTTTTTGCTGGCAAAAGTGTGTCTGTTTCTTAAGAAATTCCTGTCAAAAAGAATCAAAAATCTTAAACATATGCCTTCTCCTGTCTCAGTTACCCTGGACAGACATAATTTCTTGGTCTTAACTCAGGGTTCAGTGCAGTCTCTTGCCCTTCCTGTATAGTTGTTTCTGGTAAATGAAAAAGAGATTCTTAATTTTCTGAAGATATTCAGGAGTTTGAACTTCAAAATCATTCTGAAGGCACAGATTGTGGGCTGTCTGCACAGCATTCTGATTCAGACTCTGAAGGAAGTGTGGCATCAGCCACTACTTTTGAAGGATTTGCTTTCTTTCTCTGAAAGTATTTCCAGAATGAATCAGTTGTTTCAGTGGAAAACAACAATGTTTCTCAGTCTCTCAATAAGTATTGTGATTTGTTATAAGTGGAATTGCCAGAACCTGCTCCTATTTCTCCTATTCTGTCTACTTTGAAAGATGTTTTTGCTACAGCCTACAGTTTCCCTGACAGCCAGACTGCTGCCCCCCCCCCAAAAGCAGGTAGATAAAGTGCCTTAATCTTTTAATTTTTTTTACACTCATCTCAGATCAGACCCGGTAGCTATTCCTTTACAAATTGCAGCTACTGCTAAGCATTTGGTTAATACTAATCCATCTCTTTCTGACAAGAATGAAAAGGCTTTTGATAAATGTGGGACAGAAAGTGTATTCTCCAGCAACACTTTAGAATTGTCAGCTGTCAAGTTCATGTGCTGAAGTTTATGTCTGCCTTTTGTGAGAATATGAGGAATATTTTGTCATCTGTTTCCACTTGCAAGGAGAATTCTGCCCTGTCTAACTTGGTGTCTTCTACCCACTGTTTGAAATGTGCTTATGATTCTGCTGATGTCACTGGAACTGTAATGAGAATATTTGCCTGGCTGCTTATAATATACCACAGGATGTCAAACATGAGATGTTGAATTTTCTGTTGGATAGAGAACTAGTTTTTGGACCTTCTGCTGCAGTGGTAATCAGAACATGTGATGAAAGAGGAAAGCTAATTCAAGGGATGTCTCAGAATTATCATTCCTCCTTCTCCATGTTTGTCAAGAGGTTCAATGCTCCCTCCGCTCCTTTCTTTAAAAAGGAAATAGGCAGTCCCAGCAGGTTGCTTGTAAGCAAACATTTAAAAATCAATGGCAAGGAGGTTCCAAATAGAAAACAGGAACCCCCAGAACAAAGGAAAGTCTGATAAGTCTGAGTGACTATATGTAGGATTCCAACCTTAGCAGTCCTTTCGTCCTTCCAGAAAATCTGAACTTCCATTTCTTTCTTAGGCAAATGATAGTTTCAAACAGATAGGTTCTGGGCTTAACCTATCAAGGTTACAAATGTTAGTAAGTGTCTCTTTTAAGAGGCATTCCTCCTCACCCACCACACCAGACTATTTGTTTCCATCCTGTCATTCACCATATGGTTGCTCAGGAAGTGATAAAAGCTGTTCCTCCTCCTCAGTTACATGAAGAGTTATATTCCAGGATGTTCCTGGAGCAGGTAAGGAATATTTTTAGAGATTTGTTTTGGATTTTTCTTTTCTGAATCTGTTTGTGATAGCTCCCAAGTTCAAAATGCCATCTCTTCACAACTTATTTCTTTTTCCTCATTTGAGTTTTCTAGTAACCTTAGATTTAAAAAATGCATATCATCATATTAATATAGATCCAGTTTTCAGACATTTAAGGTTTTCTGTGTCTGGATCACATTATTAGTTCTCTGCATTACCCTTTGTTCTATCCACTGCTCCAAGGGTATTCACAAAGTGCCTTGCTTCCATGATAGCCAGTTGCAGAGTGCAAGGTATTCAAATTTTTCTGTATTTAGATGATTTCATTATCTTTGTAGAGTCTTTTTCAAAGTGTCAGGAATCTCTCACATGGGTAAGTGATCTCCTACATAGGTGGGATCCATTTTTGGCTTTTCCACTCAGTCAACTATTACAGCAAGATAATTATTCAGGATTCTGGATCTCATGGAATCTATGATACACATGATACTTTTTGCAAGACTCAACATGAGAAGAATCCAATGGTACCTGAAATGTCAATGGTTCCAGCATCAGCATCCCCTGACTTTTCAGATTTGTGTTTTAGAATTTCTGAAAAGGGAGATTTTGTGATGGAGACACCAAGTTTCTCAGAATCCAGGTCTCTCATTCTCCCTTCTTGCTCCAGCATAGTCAGTCACAATAAATATTTCAGACTTTGCTTGTAGAGCAGTGCCTATGGGAATACAACCGCATGGTGTCTGGAACAAAAAAGACAGAACAGAACAAAGCACATAAATATAAAAGAAATTTTAGCTCTTAATAAATGATCTCAGTTTTCTCAATAATCTATGACCCCCAGGACCTCTTCAAGTATTTGAAGGCAACAGCATAGTAATGTGGTACAAAAAAGCAAGAGGGAACCAAATGTTACCATTTGTGCAGACTAGCCATGGTAGCCTGGGCTATACATTTTCAGCGCAATTTCACTCTACAAGCCTCTTACATACTGTTAAAGCAAGACAAGCTGAGCAGGACAACGATAGACCCTCATGAATAGAAACTGAATCAGGGGATCTTCCAAGAATTGATCTAGATGTAGGTAACACCTCAAATAGATCTATGTGCCACCACTCACAACAATCAGTTTACAAAATTCTGATCCAGTACTCCATGCAAGAAAACAAATTTCTGTATGTTTTTCTGCCCATTCCACTAATATCCACAGCCATTCTGAGGATTCAAAAGGACTGGTCAAAGATTGTTCTGGTGACTCCCTTCTGGCCCAAAGCAACAGTGGGTCTCCCTTTTTTTTTTTTGGAAATGGCTAGGGATAATTACCACAAGCTTCCTGACATAATCGATTGTTTCACACAAGATCAAGACTGTTTAATACACCCTGGCCCTACATAACTACAACTGACTGCCTGGTTGACAAAATGTTAATACCTTTTAGGCATCTTTTTTTCTGAAGATGTGCAGCAGCTACTAATATATGCAAGAAAGCTTGCTGCTAGAAAATAATATATTAGCAAATGGAAATGGTTTTCTAGTTGCTACCATCAAATATAACAGCAACCATTTCTTGAATAGTGTTTCTCTGTTTTTTCAGTATTTGCGTGAGTTGCTATCCTATGGCATGGCTTACTTCTCAGTCAAGGTTCACTTTTTTGCCATTTAAGGATGTCTGCCCCTGAATCCCCTTCTTGTAATGCAGTCTGTTGTGAAAATGTTTTTGAAAGGTGTGTTGCATTAGAAGCCTGCTAGGAAACAGGTGTCTCCTCCTTGGGATCTTAATTTTGGGTTACAAGAACAAACTCTTGCTCCATTTGAACCAGCTCAGTAAGCTAATTTGAGGTTCTTAACATGGTAAAAATAGCCTTACTAATTGCTCTGACCTCTGCAAGAAGAGTATCTGAGTTGCAAGGTCTTATGGTAGATCTGTTTTATCTCATTTTCAACAAAGATAGAGTTTCCTTGAGAACTAATCCCTCATTTATGCCTAAAATGTATCTAAATCTACCTTAAGCCAAACTATCCCTCTCTCTGTCTTCTTTCCAGAAACTAAAAATAAAGGAGAAAGGACACTCCAGACCTTGGATGTCCACAGACAACCTCAGGTACTGTCTTGACAGAAGAAAATCTTCTAGAACTTCTGATCAGTTGTTCATCTCTTGAGAAGGGAAGAAAAAAGGACAACCTGTATCAAAACAAATTATTTCAAAACAGTTGTCACATGCTATTGTTTTTTGTTATACCCACCACTACAAAACAATTCACAGCAGGGTCAAAGCTCACTGTACTAGGGCCTCGGCAAAAAAAAAAAAATTCTAAGCTTGTTTTGTGCCTTTCCTGTAACTAATCTAGTCTAGATACAGATTTGCTGTAACCAGGACTGTTTGTAAGCTTCTGAGCCCCCAAAGCCTTTCTGTGTTGTAGGGAGGCCTTCTAGCTCATCAGTGGGAGTGGTAAGCACTAGGTAGCCTATCAACCACAAGAGTGGATTCTGGCCCAGAAATTGTAGTTTATTGGCCGTTTGTCTGTTTCTCCATCTCTTTCAACTTTCTGGTTTAAAAGCCCGCATTTGCAATTGTTTCCCACCTTTCCTGTAACTAGTTGAGTCCAGATACAGATTTGCTGTATCCAGGACTGTTTGTAAGCTTTTGAGTCCCTAAAGCCTTTCTGTGTTGGAGGGAAGCCTTCTAGCTAATCAGTGAGAGTGGTAAGCACTAGGTAGCCTATCTACCACAAGAGTGGTTTCTAGCCCAGAAATTGTAGTTTATTTGCCGTTTGGGCAGTTTTTCCATCTCTTTCAACTTTTTGGTTTAAAAGTCCACGTTTGCGCTTGTTTCCCACCTTTCCTGTAACTAGTGTAGTCCAGATACAGATTAGCTGTATCCAGGACTGTTTGTAAGCTTCTGAGCCCCCAAGCCTTCCTGTGTTGGAGGGAAGCATTCTAGCTTATCAGTGGGAGTTCTAAGCACTAAGTAGCCTATCTGCCACAAGGTCCAGGTACAGATTCTTAGTTTTAACACTTGAATTTGCGTATTCGTGCTCAGCACTTGTTCAGAACTTGTTGTTAGCACTAAATAAATTGCAAATTACTACATCATTCAACTTTCCTCTTTACCTAGAGGAAAACAGTTTCTGTACTTATTTTCCTCACTTGCTTAGAGAAAACAGCTTTATACTCACTTTCCTCACTTGTCTAGAGGAAAGCAGTTTTTTATTCAGGCATGCCCAAGGGTCAGCTCCCAGTGTTTTCTCCTGTCTATCTGATGAATCTGGGCATCCTGGGGCAATGTAGCAATTGCCTCATGTACACAGACAAACTTCTCCTCCTACCACCCAACACCGCAGTCTGTGAGAGATGCACTTATCTAGCCAAACTGGAGGTAAAGCTCTCTCCAACCAAGACTAAACTTGACAGTCAAGAGGAGAAGGTAAACACTTGCACCACACCACACTCATCACATAGTCCCACTAAACTTACAACACCAAATTCCACACATAGAAACACAAAAACATTCATGGAGGCTTTCAATAATAATCTGCTCAAGTAACAGAGACCTCCAAAGCAGAAATGCAAGCAACCTCCACCCCCCAATACAACCCAAATGACACATAGCCCACAGGCTCAGTTTGCCACTCAACCACAGCCCATAAGGCAAAACAATGTACCCAACACACTAATCATAGGTGACTCTATAGTCAGGCACACTGATGTCCCACTCACCAGGCTAAACAAGGAGAAGGTTACTGTCAGTTGCCGGTCGGGTGCCAGGATCTGCCACATAACCCATGCACTCAGGTCACTCCACAACAAGTACAAATATGAGTCTGTCATTGTCCATGTTGGTGTGAATGACCTGAGATGTACCTCCCTGGACTACATGAAAAGAGACATGGAAGAGCTCTCTGATCTTGTAGCCCAGACAGGTATGACCCTAGCCCTGAGTAGCATTCTACCATCACCCAGAATGATACCGCAGTACAAGGACAAAATGATTGACTTCAACAATTGGCTAAGTTTCTGGTGTCATTCTAAGGGGATCTAGTATCTGTCTGCCTGGGATGACATTGTCGACAGACCACGATGCTTTGCCAGAAATGGCCTGCACCTGTCACCCCTGGGATTCCGGATACTGGTTAAGGCTCTTGCTGCCCCTATAGTGCCTTTTTTAGGCAAAGTTCAAAGGAAAAATTCACCACGTAACAGGAACAGGCAAGAAAAAACTGAGGGTACTGCTACTCAATGCTAGAAGTCTAGATCTCAAAACGCACTCCCTTGAGGCACTCCTTAAAATGGATAACACTGATATCTGTGCAGTGACTGAGACCTGGTTCAAGGCTCCAGAGAGCACCCCTGCATTACCAGGCTATAAATCATACCACACTTTTTGGCCACCTAACCTGGACCGGAACACCAAAGGTGGAGGTGTGTCCATATTCATTAAGGATATCCACACTTCCAGGCTAGTTGCTCAGCATAATGCATCCGAGGTTATCCAAGTGAAACTAACTCTTGGAAAAACTGCAATCCAAATTGTAGCTTGCTACAGATCCCCCACCATGAACTAGGATTCCCACTCCTCTTTTCTTGATATACTGAAAAATATTAGGGTTCAACCAAACACCCTAATAATGGGCAATTTCAACTACCCCACCATTAACTGAGACAACTACTCATGTACCAACTCCTTCACTCAACACTTTCTGGAATTCATAAATTCCAATGCCCTGGATCAACTTATCCATACCCCCACCAGGGGCAACAATATCCTAGACTTAGTCATTACCAGCATGAGTGACCGGTGTTCCACACCTGAAGTCAATTCCTCGTTGGTCAGATCTGGCCATAAGCTAATCACCCTAGATACCCACATCCCGCCCCCACCCCCCATTAAGGAAATCATGGTAAAAAATTTCTCCAAAGCCAACTTCATGCTTCTTAAGACAGAAGTGGCAAACTTCATGACACCCATGCAGAATGGCAATGCAGTTATGACTGCTGAATCCTACACAGATGCACTCTGTAAGCACTTACACGAGTGCATGGATCGTGCTATCCCAAACAGAACCAAGACACTATCCTCCAAAAAAAGGAAGCCAATCTGGTGGTCCCCTGACATAAACAAACTCTACAACAGAAGGAAGAAACTGTTGCAAAAGAGAGTAAAATACCATGAGTGGAGGAGTTCCCTGGTCAGCCTCAGTAAGAAACTGAGATCCCTGATAAGATCCTCCAAAGCTAACTACAAAAAGAATATTGCCATTAATTCTAGGGACGACCACAAAGCATTCTATAGCTATGTCAACAATCTCAATGGCAACACCTAGATCTGCTCTGAGTTACAGCACAATGGCATGAAAATTACAGAACCAACTGATACTGCCAGCATCCTGGCAGATAGGTTCAGTGCTAACTTTTCCCCACTCTTACCCCCTAAAGGGTCGATAACTATACAGGAAGAATGCAGAGTCCCTGTAATCACAACTATACAGGTAAAAGCTGCACTCTCTAAAACCAAAACCACAGCATCCATGGGACCGGACAACATTCCAGGCTGCGTTTTATATGAACTTCAGAACAAATTGGCTCCCCACCTAAGCACCATGTTCAATCATAGTCTCACATCAGGCTTTGTGCCCATTGAATGGCGCACAGCAACAGTTATCCCACTCCACAAAGGGGGAGCCACCACTGATCCCGGAAACTATTGCCTTATTATCCTGACCAGCCTGGTCTGTAAGGCCATGGAACGTATCATCATGAAACTCATAAACAAAGACATTGGTAACCTCCAAACTCTGAACCCCACCCAATTCGGGTTTGTGAAAGGCAGATCATGCCTCCTGAACCTGATCGACTTATTTGAGGCAGTCACCAAAGCTGTAGATGAGGGCAAGGGGGTTCACATAGCCTATCTTGACCTCGCCAAGGCTTTTGACACCATCCCCCATTCTGGAATTATAGCTAAACTCACTAAACTAGGTATACATTCCTACGCCACAAGATAGGTTGCCAATTGGCTCACTGACAAAACCCACAGTGTAAAAGTTGCAGACTCCAAATCTGACTTCAAACCAGTGACAAGTGGAGTACCACAGGATTCAGTCCTGGGACCTCTCCTGTTTCGTATCTACTTCTCTGAAGTACAGGCTAACACAGAAGGCTTTTGGCTAATGAAGTTCACAGATGACTGCAAACTAAGAGCCATAGTTGAGTCCCCAAATGATGTGGACATCCTACAGAAGGGCCTCACTGAGACAGATGCCTGGTGTCACAGCCATGGTCTCAAACTCAGTGCTAAAAAGTGCATTGTCATCCCCTTTGGTAAAAACTCTGTACCCATGAACTACCACATAGGTGGCAGTCTACTTAACACTGAATATGTGATAAGAGACCTGAGGACCCAGGTGGACAGTAGTCTCTCCTTTGATAATCACATCACCACAGTAGTCAGGAAATCCTTCTATGTGGCACACCTCATCACAAAAAGGTTCTCATCTAGGAAAAAAGAGGTCATTGTTCCCCTCTACTCAACACTCATTAGACCCATTATAGAGTACAATGTCCCCTTTGCAATGTACCTCACAAGACATCTGTAGCAGCTGGAAAGGCCATAGAAGTACCTCACAAAGAGGATTACTGGTCTCAAACAGATGTCCTACACTGACCGTCTCAAAAAACTCCAGCTTTACTCCATAGCGTATCGCTTACTCTGAGGTGATCTCTGCCTACCATACAAAGCTATGTCAAACCCAGAGCTGTTGGACATGCTACACCTAAAGAAATCCCAATCCCTCCTAGCTACACCTCCTAGGGACCTAAACATTGTCACCATAATAAACAGGACATGCTGGAGGGATAGATTCCTGTCCCAGAGACTTTCTATAATCTGGAACAAGCTACCCATCTAAGTCAAGCAAAGTTCCTCATTAGCACTCTTCAAAAAAATCTTGATAAGTGGATGGGAAATAGGAAATACACCCCGGGGATCACTTCTGTGGCTCTGCTTAACAAGGGCACAGGGAAATAACTTTCTTGGGTTGCATAAGCCAGGGAACCTTGTTGGCTAGGCTTACTTAGGCCCTTGGGCCGATAGACTAGTACCTACCTATGAACCTATAAATCATTTTTTTTTAGAAAGGGTTGAACTCTAGAAGTATTCCAGAAGCAGCAACTTAGTCCTCTGTGCACACGTTTATAAAGTACTATAAACCAAATTCCTTCTCCAGGTCAAGGACAGACTTTGTTAGAACCATTCTCCTTAGGGTCCTGCACCCTCATGATTTTTTTTCTCTTCCCATTCATGTTAAGATATGGGAATCTAACCATATAGCTTAGACTACTGCAACAATGATCCATATGAAAAATATAGCACAGTTGTGTTAGTAAACCTGCCTTAACAGTAGATGTTCAAATGATCACTGCTGCAGTAGCTGCTTTCTCCTTCCATCCCCTTTATTTTTTGCATGCTTTTTTTTCTGCCAGGATATGGTCTTTTTATTGTTATAGTCCTAGCATTGTCCTCTCAGGGCTTAGCCTCCTCTCTCTGTTGGCATGAAACCTCTGAGGGGCTTTGCACCCAAACCTGACTTTTAGTTAGCTCAGCTCAAGTTAAGCAGAGAAGGGAGGAAATGAAATATCTGAAAAAAGCAGACATACTGAATGAATACATCACTTCAGAGTTCAAGAAGGAAAGCAATGGGAGGTAGTGTTTTGAGATGAATAAATAACAGAGCTGGAAGAGCAGGAGACAGACACCATGATCACATTAACAGATGTGGAGATGGACCTCTCAGTCTTAATGGAAAATACAACACATGGACCAGGTGGACTGCTCCTCGGCATTCTCAGGATTCTGACTGGTATACTAACAGCAATGTTCAACAAATTACTAACCAGTGCAGAAGCGTTAGTGGCCTAGAAGACATCCTACTCTTTTATAAGCTGGAGAACAAGAAAAAGATAGTCAGCTACATATATGTTAGCCTTAAACCAGTGGTATGAAGTCTTGAAGGGAACTGTGAGGGAAAGGTTGGCTGCTTTGCTAGACACCAATAACCTTCAGGATAAAAAAAAGTAGAGGTCCATACCCAGAAGGAGTTGTCATTAAAACTCGATCCTGTTTTATGGCTGGATTGCATGAGAACTTGTCAAAGGAGTACTGAAAATTGCAGACCAATTAGACTTCACCAAGGTCATTGGCTTGGTCCTGCCCAGGTGACTGAAGGGATTGCAGGCTGGACCCAGACAGAAAGACAAACTTGACTGATTTGTGGTTGAAGGGAAGGGCATATCGTGAGAGTAATTATGACAAGAATAAGGTAATTGACAAGTGGGGCACCTTGGGGAAATTCCAGGGTCTACTGCCCTTCACTGAGTATGTTTAATACATACATGATGGAAGAGGTAACAGGCTCAAACTCTTTCCTGAATACACAAAGAAAGGCAGAGTGACTGAGGATGGGAAGAGAGTCTCCGGAAACATTTGATAAGTATGGGGTGTGGGTAACAGATAGCAGCTGAAGTTTAGTGTAGACAAATGCAAAATGCTGTACTTAGGCCACAAAATCTATGCTTTTTAGTATCATTTGGGGAAGTGAAACCGATGACAATGGAGCAGGAAAAGAATCTGGGATGTCACGTGTTCTTGAAGTAGACAATCAGGAAGAGTGAGACGGCAGGTGCAGCAGTGAACAGAATACTACGGTGTATCCTCAGGGGGGATAGACTCCAGAAGTAAAGAGGTAATGATTATACTTTACTGAGCCCCAGTGAGAATACTCCTTCAGTATTGTGTGCATTTCTGGTGGACACTTACAGGAGGTACACTTGGCTCCTGGAAGGATTCCAGAAAAAAGCCACTAGAAAGGTTTAAAGGGCCAACTGATCCCTGGATGTGTGAAAGCACTTCTTCATGAAGAAGGTTGGAGAGCCAAGAAATGAACTGTTAGAATTGTTAATGAGAAGGAATTCTACTAAGGCCTTCACAGGGTCATGAAATAAGTGAAAAAGAGTGAACTAGAAGATAATGAAGAATGTCAAATGCACTTAAATGGAAGGCTAGAAAGGCATACTGTCTAATTTACCTTCAAACAAATCTAACGTAATCCAAGCAACGTAGGTGGGAAAAACAGAAGGTAAACAGTTCTTAGCTGAAAGTGTTTAATAAAACTGAGTGCTTTCATCTGCATGTATCAACAAGACTTCAGAATACAAAAAATAAAAAAAATCAAGCTATTTAAAAGTCCATCTCCCCATCACATGACCTTAATTAACCAATAAGCAAATAAACATAAAAAAAGCTGTGACAAGTCATTGCTTAAATAAAAACAATTTCCATTAATAAATTATCAGGGTCACTATTGGCAAGGATGACATTAATAGAAGATTTACTAGTAATATATTTTGAAAACCTACATATTCGAACATTTTATTATATTATAGTAGCTGTCATTCTGACTTTCAAAAGAGGGGGAATTGTTAAAGATCAGGCAGTTAGACTGACGGGGTTAGTTGCTGAAGATGACACTTTTTCTCTTGAATGTGACAAACTTGTACGTATGTTTAGTCATAGGCAGTATCCCTTGGACTTGGTTCTTAAGATATTTGATGAAGTCAAGTCCAAAAGGGAAAAGGGTATTTGTTTGCCCTATTTTGCAACAAGACGATCCCAAGGAAATGTATCCTCCATATAGAAGGGTTACATCTAGATACACCACCTCTTTTGTCACAAAATACACAGTAGACCAATATTTTTTTTTAAGATTTTTAAGGTACTAAAAATAAACTGGGTACTTTTCTCTTGTTTAGAGAAGTACACAGGAATTATTGGTGATATACCCCAGTTAGTATTTAGAAGGGGTAAATCCCTTAAACAGTTTTTGGAAAGTGATGACACCTTCTTTATGTCCCACATGAATAAAAAAATGGGATTTTAGTTGTGGTGCTTGGTGTTGGTGTATGAGGCTGATGGGATCTGTATTAATGGTCATCATCTTAGGTTCTCCCATTATTGTAATTGTAACAAAAGGGGTGTTATATACGTTGCTTTATGCACTGAATGTTGTTCCTTCTATGGGGGTAAAAACGCAGCAGAGGTTCAAGGACAGTGATATATGAACATACTTTGGACATTAGAAAAAAGAACGTAAATAATTCTCTGCTTAAGTACATCTCTGAATATCCCACTCACAAGTTTTTGTTTTTTGGTTTGGACATTGTTCATAGAGATATTTGTGGTGGGCCACGGGAGGATTTGATTGAATTCAATGAGCTTAATGACAATATGTCTATTATTAGTGTATTAAAACTGTGTTCATAGTGGAACTCTGCTAATTTATTAATGGAAATGTTTTGTTATTTAAGCAATGACTTGTCACAGGTTTTTTATGTTTATTTGCTTATTGGTTAATTAAGGTCATGTGATGGGAAGAGGGACTTTTAAATAGCTTGATTTTTTTTTTGTGTGTGTGTTCTGAAGAAGTCTTGTTGATACATACAGTGGAAAGCTCTCAGTTTTATTAAACACTTTCAGCTAAGACCTGTGTGCCTTCTGTTTTTCAACCTACGCTGTTTGGATTTGATTTATTGGTTCTTGTTTTTTTTGGTGTTAAATCTAACATAATGCAGTGTTTTTGCAGTGCAACAGCTACTTTCTTGTTTTAACGTTTTTATGATTTTATTCATTTATTTATTAAGTGAGTTTTTTTTTCAGTGTAGTGTTATGAGGGCAGCTTGCCTTGCATTTTCTGTCTATCCACCAGTTACAAGATGGCAATAAGTCCAAATCTGTTAAAGGCACTGATGGTCAGTGTTTTCTTTTTCATATTCATAATGCAGTGTTGCCAGCAGTGATGACAGTAGTAGTGGTAGTAGTAGTAGTAGTAGTAGTAGTAGTAGTAGCAATACTAGTAGTAGCAGTAGCACCAGCAAGAGTAATAGTAGTAGTAGCAGTAGTAGTAATAGTAGCAGCATTAAGAGTAATACTAGTAGTAGTAGGAGAGTTCCTATTACTTGATCGAATGTTTAGGTTAGCGAATACCTAAACGTCAATCTGGTAATAGTGAAAGCAAAAAAACGCAAATGTCTTATTTAACTCAGGGAAAGAATTCCCTTGGCCATTATGTGGATTTTTCCCCTTTCTCCACTGCAGAGTGATCTCAGAGATGGTATATTTAGTTAGCGGAGGTGCAGGGGGCAAAGCTTTTTTTTTTTTTTTTTTTTTTTTTTTTCGGCCAAGGGAATTCATTCCATAAGGTAAATCATCCATTCACTGTTTTAATTTTTCGATATTACCAGGTCGACGTTTAGGTATTTGCTAAGCTAAACTGTCGATCGGGTAATATAGACACGTAGTACGAATAGTAATAATAGTAGCAGCAGCAGCAGGAAAAGTAATAGTAGAAGTAGTAGTTGTAGGAATAGTAATAATAGTAGCAGCAGCAAGAGTAATACCAGTAGTAGTAGCAGTACTAGTAATAGAAGTAGTACCAGTAGTAGTACTAGCAGCAGCAAGAGTAATCATAGTAGTAGCAGTATTAGTATCAGTAGTAGTAGTGGAACTGATTCATTAGTTTTTCACAAAATTCTAGAGCTGTTGTATATCAGCTATCATACATGCAGTGCTATGAAGATAACGATTGTGCCCATTAAACTGGATGTTGGACAGTATCCTGGAAAGTATCTACAACATCCTTAGTGGTTACTGAAATATTCTTGCAGCTAGCACAAAGAAGACTATGGAAAGCTTAATACACCCTGAGACTACAGGTTTGCTTGACACATAACATAGACTGACAGTCCTGTGTGACTTGAGGAACTCTTGTCTGGGTAGACAATAACGTTCCTCCAGGCATGTAATGTCTATCCTTGCTAGGACCTACCAATCAATTCAACACTGATGTCTACGCTGTTATACTTCTGCCTTAGTAACAGTGTTGTACGTCATCCTGTTTGACTGCAGCCTTGACTCATGCACATCATATGTTGGAGTGTACAGTACCACCAGCCTATAGTTCTTTATATCTTTGTATAACGTTTCTGAACTAGGAACAAAGTATGATACACTGCTGAGCCTTCTAGCATTCCTCACTTACATTGCCTTGGCTTTGCCTGATTGCTGTGTTATTTGCACTGCTGTCCAGACACACCAGTATATATCTGCTCATAATCATAGAATGTTTGCATAATATCATAATACTGCTAGATAGGTTTATGCCACATGCGACATACTTAGAAATGGCTTTCCATAGCCTATCTGTATCCTACAGATCTCCCAAAAAATAGCAAACGTTACACCACAAATGCACAAAATTACAGTCAGAAGATTTGGCGGGGGGGGGGTAACTACCAGGAGAGAACTGCACCTGGCATACAAACAAAATGTCTACCAATACCTTTGAAGTGATAGTTAATCATAGAAAAGGCAAATACTTGTTTTTTCACAAAAAAATAATAAAAATAAAAAAATCAACTTCTTGCCTTTCTGCTTTCTTTTTTGATTTCAACAAAACTACAATTTTTTGAAATACAATGCTTAAATATGCATGATTCGTGCACTTGTGTTTTGAATGAAGAAATAACTTCCATATGTTAGCTAACATTTTTTTTCAGTTTGGTAAGACTAATAAATGTAAAATATTGAAAAATGCAAGCTAGCACTCTGGCACGAAGACATTGTTGTATATCAGATGGGTGACAAACTGTTTTGTATTTTTCATCAGCTGGACAATGGATACATTTTGCAAATCAGTATTGTTAGAGGTGCTCTATTATGCATTTCAGAATGCAGACTATAGATACAGAGCTGTATGAAGATGCTAAGATGCAGAAACTGAATAAAGAAATACAAACATGATATGCGAACCAAAGCAATGTGAAAATGGAGTACAGTGCTGAGATACAGAAATATCAGACAGGGACTGTGTTCTATACTGAGAGACAAACAGAGGTAGAAATTCACCACATAGCTAAGATTTAAAATTATTAAGAAGTGATGCATTCCAGAGGAGCCTAACAGACATTGACTTGTGAAAGTGAAAATTTAAGGCATAATACAGAAATGCACTTTATATATTATTGTACTGTGAAACTGTGTGCTTCATAGAGTGCGTGTCCATGTATGCAGGTGGGGGTGCATTTTCAGTTGGAAAGTTCCATACTCATAGTTTCATAGGTGTGTACTAGGCTAACAACCACTGGGGCATTTTTAAGCCTACCCATGCATCTCAAATCTCTGGTACCCTTTATAAGTGTAAGCAGGGGCTTAGAAAATGAAACACTTAAAAGCAAGGGCCTGGGACATGAACCATTTACAGGCTTCCTTACTCATAACAGATATAGGTGCCAAACCAAGGATAAATGTCCTGTTCCCCGTCCAGTTGTCCTATTTACACTTGAACTAGGTTAAAGAAGAACTCTGCTTCACATGGATGGACAACAGAGAAGGGTTAGTCTCTGGGTACATGCCTGTATCTTCAGCAAGTCCTATTTGTATCACAAGCAAGGTTTAAGTCTTTAGAATGGGTAATTCTGGTGCTGTTTATTTTGCAGGTATGCAAGAGGTACATTAGGGTAGAGTCTGACAATACCTTGTATATCAGACATAGATCTCCCATCAACAGACTGTAGGAGACAGAATACAGGGATAGAGCTTTGAGGCAGTCTGCATAGGACATATTACTTATGCTCTGTATTTTTGTAGTGAGGAACCTCTGTGGACATTCCAGTTATTGGATTACCTGGCTAGGTACATACTGTACCAAAGGGGACACTGTACTCACTGATATATCTGAATGCTGAATGCAGTGGGAAAATTACCTCCTTGAATTTAGATGCCATATCCTTGTTTATAAGTTGCACAACACAGAATGATTTCCTCACTACCGTAGGTGCGTGATGGTCAAAGGCTAGATTACTATCCTATGTGTGTTCCTAAGTCCCTAACTGCTGGGTAGAATCTTAGGTGTATGTTGTCAATAAGATAGCTACAATAGGTGCATGACTTCCCAAAGGATACTATTATGCATTTCTTAGAATGTAGTTTTAGTCCATGGCTCTGACACAAGTTATTTGTCTGTGTCAGCACTCCATAGAGAACATTAATATTGGTGAGGGATTCTATGACTGTTCCTAATTTGCAACAATCTGCAAATTTGGTCAGCCAGAGGCAATTGACATTGGCCTTCACTTCAGGAAAGTAAATGCCAAAAAGGAGTGGTTCCAAGACTGATCCCTGATGGACTCTACTTGTGACTGGCATCTTTGTAGTGGTGGACTCCCCAATTCTAACTTCCTGGGTCCTGCCTGTGAGCCAGCTGGCTATCCACTGAGTGATATAAGAGTTTATACCTAACCTCCTGAGTTTGTCAACAATGCCCGAGTGAGGTATTGTGCCAAATGGCCTAGCCAGGTCATGGCAGGCACTGTAATCCATTTTCCCCCATCCTTTTCTTTGGTGAAGTTCTCAAAGAATTCCACCAGGCTAAGTAGGCATGATATCCTCTTGAAGAAATCAAATTGGGCTGAGTTTCATAGCTATAGGATTCCTATGTCATCACTGATCATTTCCATGAGAATTCTTTCCATGGCTTTGCATATGACACTAGTGGGACTTATGGGTTTGTAGTTTCCAGGGTCTGTTGATGGCCCACCTTTGTGCAGCAGGATAACTGTTGCTGTTCCCCATTCATTAAGCATGAAGCCTGTTTGGAGGCTGCAGTTAAATAGCAATTCCTGATGGCCTGATAGATCATATTTCATGCTATTTAGAAGGCATCTGGGATATTGTCTGTGCCCATCAATTCAGTGTTCTTGGACTTCTACAGAGCATTGAGAAACTGTTCCCGAGTGATATAGTGGCATGTTATATTTGATGGTATTTCCTGAGAGGAGGTTGAGGTAGAGAGAAGGGTAAAGTTAGAGATGAATTTGTCTATCAGTAGGTTTGCTATATCTTCTGGCTCAGTAAAAGTAGCTCCATTAACAATGAGCTCTGCACAAAATTGTGTATTACCTTTGTGGTTGTGAACATAACTAAAGAATGCCTTGTGGTTGTCCTTGGCCTAGGAGGCCAAATTTAAATGAAATTTTGCTTTTGTAGACTTCATTTTGCCTCTGAGTTGTTTTAGTTTTATGAGATGCTACGCCTTCTAATTTTTGCCATGAGTTTCTTCCTTCTGTTAGAGAGCCTACTGATGTTGTGATTCCACCAGGGTGGCTTATTTTTTGAATTATTTCTCTACTTATTCTTAGCGGGAACAGCTGCCTCTGTGCAGCTATTAACATACTTGTTAGGGATTCTCTGAACAATTCCACACAGGCAGCATGTTTGCAGGGCTTATGGAGCCTTGACATTTTGCCATATTATCACTTAATAGTAGGAAGTTAGTCTAAGGGTAGTCCCTGAACATTCCAGGATTAGCTGGGTTCCAGGCTTTATTTTTACTTCAAAAGATACCATTTTGTAGTCTGACCTTACCAGAGAGGATACTACAGGACGCGCAGCACTGTCCCATATCAGTGAGAATCAGATCCAGTATGTTTGAGCCCCTGGTCAATGTACTGACAATCTGGACCAGGAAAGTTGTGTTAATAAAATCCAGGAATCTCTGTATCTGCACATTTGGTGTCGTATCTAATTCTCAATTAATAGTAGGGTAATTAAAACCACTCATAAATATGGTACTGTGTTGGATGGTGAGTGTTTCCAGTAAGCTTAAATACATGTTATGGGTTTCCTGGTTCATAGATGGAGGCCTATAGCTTGCAAGGAAGTGATATGGCATTTTGCCTATGGTGATTTGAAATTGGAGAAGCCTTGTTCTGTTTGACCACCATTGAGGTATATTCATTTTTGATATATAAATCAAGATATCTCCACCTTTAGTCCCTGTCTGTGTAGTACCTGATCTAAATGTGTGGAAGTTATTATAGCCTTGCAGTTTTGGTGTGCTCTCTATGGCTTTAACCAGGTCTCAATGACGGCACAGATGTCAGCATTCTCTAGGGTGAGGAAAGCTTGTAGAGGAGTGGAGTTTCTTGTTTAGACTCCTAGAACTAAGCAGTAACACCTTCAGATTCTCTTGGTTTTAACTTTCTATGTCTGAAGTACTTTTAGTTTGGCATTGTCTAAAAAGGCACTATAGGGGAGGTCTGTTGAACATCTCCTTCCATGGTGACAAATATTATGCTTCCTTGGAATGACACCAGAAACTAAGCCAATTATTAAAGTCAGTCATGTTCCATTGGTATTGTGGCATCATCCTTGGAGAAGGCAAAATGATGCTCAGTGCTGTGCTCATATCAGCCTGGAAAACATATTCTGAGAGCTCAGCAATGTCTCTCTTCATATAGTCTAGGGTGGTATGTCTCAGGTAATTTATGCCCACTTGGGCTAACACTGAGTCATACTGGTACTTTTGGTCCAATGACCTGAGTGCATGCTTAATGTGTTGGATCCTGGCCTGATAAACAACAAACCATGACTTTCTCTTTAATCAGCCTGGTGAAAGGGACATCACTGTCTCTCATAATGGATTGTGTGGTGGCTTGCCTTATGGGCTTAGAGGCAAAGGCTTCATAGGTTCATAGGTTGGTACTAGGCTATCGACCCTAGGGCCTATACAAGCCTAGCCATAACAATTCCCTGGATATTTCTTCCCACAATATTTACTTCCCTGGACCCCTGTCTAGCAGGGTGACTGACATGATCCCCTGGGTGAATTTCCTATCTCCCATCCAATCATCAAGGTTCCTTTTGAAGAGGGCCAACTGGTGCTCTGTTTGACATGTATGGGTAGTCTATTCCAAAGTATGGGGAGTCTCTGGGTCAGGAACCTATCCCTCCAGCATGTTTTGTTCATTGTGATGACAAGGTTTAGATCCCTGGAGCGTGTGGCTCTGAGAGATTGGGATTTCTTTAAGTGGATCATGTCCAACAGCTCAGGGTTTAACATGGCCTTGTATGTTAAGCAGAGATCGCCTCTGAGTAGACGATATGCCACAAAGTACAGCTGTAGTTTTTTTTAGATATGGTTGCAGGTATTGATGTCAGTGTTGTTTTGAAACAGTGAGTTTAGGGCTGCTGATGGTATTTGTTATGCGTACTTCATCTAGGAGGTCTTTGGGGTTTAAGAAAGTTACATTTAATAGCCTCAGCATATGAGGGTCTATGTGTCTGCTTTGAATTGTGTCTTACTGGTGCAGAGTGTGTTCAACTGACTACCTGATTGACATTAGGAGTGCTTTTATGTGAGAGCATTGCCTCCAGTGACTTTGTGCACTTACTTCTCTCACATACCTTATTAGTTTGTTTGAGAATCAAATGGTTGCCAGTAAACATGAGGCAATTTCTACATTGCCTCAGGATACCCATATCCACCACACTGGTAATGGAGATAGTGGGAAAGTTCGTATCCATGGCATCAGGCCCCTTTTTATTGATTAGACAGCTGTGATGAGAATGTAAAGTAATGCCAGGAGCTTTTATAGGAAAAATGTCAACAAAGGGCACTAAGAAGCACTTGAGGAGAAACTGCTGAGGTAGACCCTGATGATTTATGGATGAAATATTTAGGGATATATTCTGAAGTTAGGTTAGACAGCAGCTAATCAAGCAGGATTTACGAAAGAAATAGCTTTGTCAAGAATGATGAAAAAGGGGGATTTGCCTGACTGGCTACTACTACTGCTGTATTCCTAGACATAACACTTTTGGTATGCCAAGGCAATAGACAATGACATTTTGCTGAAGGCACTAGGTATGTATGTCATTGTTTATGTGGATGGACACCTGTGTTGTGTAATGGAAGACTTTCCAGCAAAACTACTTAAAAGAGTTCTAACATGCAAATCAAATGTACATTGTTACTATGTTTACTATTTCTGTTTTTGTACCTAACCTTGACTTGTATATACCTCCAGGAATTGTTAATGTCTCTGTTGTTGATCATTATATTCTTGCTGTGGCTGTCTACTCAGGACTGGGTCTCAAAATGGTCTAGTGACATGAGTGCACTAACCTGGTCAACAAATGAGTAAAAAAATAAATACAATTTTACGGACTAATGCCCTTGAAGCAGCAGTGCAGAAGTATATAAGACAATCTGTTTTGACAGCTTTACTAAACCTGTACAAGGCTGATTTGTACTCAACAACTGAACTATTCATCATTTTTATTTCTTCAGTGTAGTGAGTTTCTCTGTGTAAGAGACTATGGCATCATGGCAAGTCTGTGTTTGGCTTAGACCAGAATATTCTGTTGTCGGGAAAAGTCTAAGCAAAAGAAGAATATAATTGTAATTCTTCAACACGAGTTTCCCACATCACATAGCTTATCTAAAGAATAGTTGTATGCATTCTTAAAAAAATAGTAAAGGTGTAAATTATATAACCTCATTCTGCACGGGAAAGACATAATTATGCTGTTAGGGAGAACAGGTTTAACTTTCTGTCTCACACCTAAGGCACATTTCCATGTGTATCTCACTTCTCACTTTACTAATATAACATGAAGATGTTGTTAGACCTCTTACAAAATGTAATTATTTCGGCAGGAAAAATGCCATTAATGTTTCATTTAGGGTTCAAATAAGTAAAAGTATGAAAAGCTGTAGGACTCGCATATCAATATTTCTTTCCCCACCAAGATTTCTGACCCTAACTATGTATCTTCAGTCTCTGCAGCATTCAGATAGTTTTCCCTAGTAGCTTTTCATTAATGTACAGATTCAGCCACAGCTACCTTATTTATGCTGAAAACAGAATATGGACCTTTTACAGTACATATACAATTTAATTACATGTTGTGTGGAGCAACTTTGACATCGTAAGCTGGCTACTGAAATAATCTAGTCTAAAGTCACTATACCAGCACATTTATTCATGACGCAGAATTGGCAACCTCTGGTAGCATATAGACAATTATTGCCTTGTATTAATAAAAAGAAATATGACAAATCACTTTTTTTTTAGACATAAACAGTAAAATAATGTTCCATAAGAAAAAAATAATTTTAGTTGAGGAGATATGGAAGGGCATTTTACAATAATTTTGTAACTAGCCCATTGAATGATTATTTCACTTTGAAATTATACTCTTGGTGTTTGCACAAGCATCAGTTTTCTAAATGTGCATACTTCCATTTTGTCTCTCTCTCATCACCTAGGCTGCACATAAATAGGATCTAATATTTGTAGGTAAAGATAATATGCTGTAAAACAGAAAGTGAAAACCTGCTAGTCTTTATATTATTCCATTATCTCTTTCACTATTGCAAGCAAAACATGATTATATATAATTAACTTTAATAAATAGTCAATAAAATATGGTTGGAAGAATAAATTATGGTTCTCTCAAAAATTTGAGTGAAATACACATATCACCTAGTCTAAGATCCAATAAATTTCTTTCCCTAAGTGCTTGGCTACATTAAAATTTTAAATGACATTTTTTCCCCACAGAATGACTAATGCTTCTTCTCTGGTTCCTGAAAGGCGAGAAGACGTTTACCTTCCCAGCATCTACGCTACTTGTGCACTGGTAGGTCAGTAATTGAGATGTATTGTTTCAGTTTCATGAGTTCTATTTAATTAAGCCCTTGCAGTATAAACATGTCAACTTAAATTAACTGATGTACAGAGCTGTGCAAATGTTGGCTCAATCTAATTCGTTTGCATATGTTTTTATAATCAGTAGCATTTTGAAATATATTCTAATATTTGACTTTCAGTCTAAATTCATATGAGGCTTAGTATGATTTGATTAGCATGTTTAGTGTTTATAGAGTAAGGATTTTACTCTTACTTTTCCATGAGATGGATACAGAATGCTGACAGGGAACACATCAATGTAATTTGTTAAGGTGAAAAAAAAACATTTGTGTTGCCACAGAAAAATAATTCCATCAAACATTATCTCTTAAGACTGGAAACCACCAGTTAGCAAAAGATCTGAAGAAATGTTAAAGACTAGCATTATTTAACATAAAATTACATAATTTTATTTCATCTTTATCACATTTTAAAATTTTCATGAGTTTTGAATAATATTCCTAGAGAGAATGTCCTCAGGTTTGCAGTGTGCTTGGATGATAAGTGTAAAATAAAAGATGTAATAAAAAAATGTTTCTGTTGATAAAGGAGCTAATTATAATAACGTGCCATATTTACTGGGAAGTCACAACATAAGGTATCATTTGGAATGAATAAACAATTGGATAGCTCCTTGTTTATTATGTGCAACCCAGTTTTTCTTATTCATCCTTGATTTTTGTAAATTGTTAAAATGATAATAGGTTTAGATTATTAAGGTTACAGAAAAGTATTATGCGAGTGTTCTATTTTTTAATATACTAAGGAAGTCTTGCTCAGTATAGCAGAAGTTTTAGTCATCATTTAAAACCCCATCTGTTTCTAACACATAAATTATTAATTTACTGGACATTATTAATCATGCAGCCTGAAAAGGATAACTCCCTGGACATGTACATGCTGTAAGAGACTGTTGCTATACAAAAATGGCAAACTGTACGTAAACTGACCTTTTACAGGTCATTGCCAAGGTTTGGGGTATGCTGAGCATCTGTATTATATGCTGTAGTAGTACATCAATAAAGAGCGAAAAAGCACTTACTGTAGATCTGAAACTGGGGTGTAATATTAAATCTTAGCCTGTTTTAAAACAAATTGAGTCACTGTTTGGGGAGCTATATCTGTTTTCACAAGGCATGTCAGGACCCAGTACTTTGTGCATTACTTTTTTCTGTTTTGAGACAAGGCCAAGTATAACAGCTGCTCTGTCTCAATATTTACTGATGAACCTTAATCAGTGGATATGCAAGAAAAGCAAATTTATAAGATTACCGATACAGAACTTTTTAATATATGACGTGCTTTGTAAGAAGGAGTTATTTCATTGCAAGCATAACCTAAAACTCATGAAAGGTCAGTAAATGTCAATTCAGAAAATCATCCTGAGATTCATATTGTGCTGAAGGCAAGGAGACAACATAATAATAGGAAATACTGGAATGGCTAAACATGTTTGATATAGTAATACCCAAACATAGTTTGATAAGAAATAAAAGTGCGAATGTGTGGAACAGAATGATTTGTCTATTTATGGATATGAAATCATGAAGCAAGGAATAGAGACCTGCATCACCACATACACATGCACGTAAACACACACACACACACACACACACACACACACACACACACACACACACACACACACAAAACACATACTTTTATGGGTAGCATGCTATATCTAATAGGAACACAGGAACATAGGAATAATACTAAACAAATGATCACAGGGACCATGATAAGACACCTAACAATATAATCCTTTAAGCAGACAAACTTGCCAACCTTGTCAAGCACTTAACTCATTACAGCCACATGCACCTCCAGCCTTTTCTGTAGTTACCTCCTACTGATACCTCTAGGTGTCACAAATTGCTTGTTCACATTTGCATTAATAATTCCAAAACCATGCTACATACAAGGTATCAGAATATTTCATCTTAAAGCATACATGATGGCAAACACAACTGTATTGATATTTGACCTCTGTCTAATGCAGCAAAAGATATATTGAATATTATGCGTATACTTTTTATTTGTATTGTAATAATTTTCATATTTCTCTAAATATTTCAGTATTCATGCAACACAGACAGAACTGCATAGTCTTATATGAAAGCTCACAATTGTATGAAGAAAATCCTGCTGGCAGTATATGTCTTGCTTGAATGGTTACTGAGATATCATAAGCTGTTTATCCAACATTACAAAATGAATATACCCTGCCTTTATTTTGGGTTATAATATCCAGGTTAAAGCATCAGACCAAATGAATGCCACTGATGTAAAGATTAATTTATCCTGAATAGCTTGCAATTTACAGTTGTGTAGTAACATGTATGGTTCCAGAGATATGAATATTTCTTTGAACTGTAGGTAATAAAATTAATTTTCTTAAAGCCCAAGGCACACCCACTGCGAGTTAAAAGTACACACTCAAAGAGCTGTACTGGAGAGACTTAGTTAATGTACAGGTCTACTACAGGTACTCACATGCTAGTAGCATGTGACACACCTGTCTACTATCGCTTTCTCAAAAAAGCAAATGCTCGAACTCCTACTAACCAGATCTCCCACTTCTATATAGCTCTCCCAACATTATAAAACTATACAGTTACAGAACCTACACTCTAACCCTAAAACTTCCACCTAGTTCCCAAACCACGTCCTCACTCCCTTAACCTAAACCTCCATTACCACTCCTTAACTGTAAAATCCCCAGTCATTCTCTAAACCTAAACTCCAGCTCCTTTTCTAAACCTAAATTCTACAAACACTCCCTAACCATAAAACTTCCCTCCTACTCATTAAACCTAAAACTCCCTTCATCCCTTCTAACACTAAAATTCCCCTCGTGCTCCCTAAGCCTAAAATTCTTCTTCACCTCCGCAAGACTGCTTACTCAAACTTATATTCAAGTTCAAGCAAAAGAAGCAATCTAAATAAAATACAAGATGCTCAAGTACCCGGCTTCAAGACAGTGCTTTTCGAGCATTTGGGACTTGAGCACCTGTCTTGCTTCCACTTAATACTGCTGACCTCCCAAATCAATCAGGGCTTTACATGATAAGCCTGATGTAAATTTATGTTTACACATCCAGTCATCAATACTAGTTTTAAAGGAAGCCAAAGTAGTACTTTGTCTGACCTTCAATGGCAACTTATTTCATAGGCCAGGAATATGCTGTGTTAGAAACCTAGCCCTCAGGCAAGTCTTGTTCATGTTTTTGTACAGATTTTGGTCCCTACCAGACACAGGTCACCTCAGAGCAGCTGGTGGGCTACTGAGTATAAGGAGAGTCTGCTAATCTTTTGGGGTAGTTGAAGGATTCAAGACCTTCAAATTTATTCATTAGAAATATCTGGGCCCTTTCCAGTTGAGCGATATGCTTGGACTTATATATACTGAAGGAGGCACTGTATTTAATAATGGGTCTGACAAGAGAGGAATTACCAGGATAGAATGTCTTCTTTGCATCTTGAAGATAGTCCCTCGGTAATTAACTGGGCCATATAGAGGTATTTCTTGGCTATGGTGGAAACATGATCAAATGAGGCAGAGTATTCCACATAGGTAGACAGATCTCTTATGACTATCTCTGTCTGAAGAGGAGTACCATTTATAGCACATGAGATGGGAGCAGTTTTATTGCCTAATGCTACTGTGCTGCACTTTTTTTGCATTTAACTTTAGAATGGTTTTAGTACACCAGGTATTTGCATATTCCAACCCTCGATGGAGCTGTTTAGTATCAGTGGATGAGTGGATAACGGTACCCAACTTGAAGTTATCAGCAAACTTGGTCAACAAAACTTCTGAGATATTCGCTTGAATGTCTGAAAAATAAAAGCCAAAGAGAAGAGGTTCTATATTGCGGCACCCCCACCCATTACAATTTTACATTCAGAGAGCAGACCATCAACTTTCACAACCTGGGATCTGTCCAATTTTCAATACAGTGTAGAATAATTGGGATATGCATTGTCATAGTTTGGCCTTTTTGCTGGTGTTGCTGGCTCATGGAGCTGTATGTCTGAGTGGTCCTTCAGTGCCGCATTGTATACCAGCATGTTGTACAGTATGTTACCCAACAGAATAATCCTGCCAGGTATTTGATACTTATTGGAGTGCTTTGTGAGGCATCATGAAGCCTGAGGATGGCTTCAGGAGCGCAGTGCCATGGTCCACCACGTTTCTCATTTAAGTATGTTAAATATATTCATACGCTCAAGAAGCTTAGCCGCATCATCCAATACAGGTGGGAGACTCTCAGTTTCCAACATTAATTAGACTTTTTCTACGTATCCCTGGTGAAAATTTACAACCACCCATTCAGTCACCTAGACTGATTTTACAGGTTTCTAGAGATGTACTCTGCTTGATAGGTAATGGCAACCTGATCCAGAAATGGAAAATACTCTGGGTTGGGTACTTGTCATGCCATCTGGTGGTTTTGACATGCTATTACAGGTTTAAGTCCCCTGTTACTAGTGTTTGCTTTACAACGTGTTCTATTTCACTAATGGAGTGCAAAGATTGATGGGTCGTTCATAACACAGAAAGCTTAATATACGCATGGTTATATCTATTTTTCACATATTCCATTTTGATGGCATATCAGTGTTATCAAAACAAGATGCATGCCATAACTAGCTTTAGTTGTATGACAAGAGTTTGTTCCTCGACATTTTATAACCATGTGCTCTGTTACATCACTGTACTCACCCATGATATTGTATGATCCCTTAGCTAGAGATGGATTTACAAGTCATATGATCAAGCAGGAATTTTTGAGATGGTGCATGAATTGCTTTTAGATTTGCTGGCAGTCCTTCCTAAGTTTGTGGGTCATTGCTGAAATGCAATGGCCTGTGGTGTGCAGTCTGTTATTGGATGTGTTTAAGGAGGCAAAGCTAAAGATCGCTCTGTTTACGCTAAACCAACCTGGTGACACCAGCGGGCTACAGCCAGGGCAAACAGAAACAACAATCACAAGGGATTAGCTTGAGAGCAGAGAAGGGCTTTGAGAGTTTATAAGCCCATAATACCAGCCAAGGGCTCAAATACGCTCTGTGCTCCTCTCTCCTCTTTATAGGTGTTTAAAGAGAAGGATGTCTGTAAGTGTAGGTTAGACATGGTAGTTCTTTTGGTATGACATCAAATAAAGAAGTGGAAAGTTTCTAGCTACATTACTTTGGACATTAGGGATTCAACATCAGTAGGGATTAGTATATAACATTCTTATTCCTGTAGACCTATAGTTTTGTCCATTAAATTTGAACAGACCCTTGTATAACATGGACATTTGGTCACAAAATATTTTATCAGGCTTTTGCTACATAGAAGACCACTGATTCAGTTTTAGATCTTCCTTTTGAAACTATTGATCTCAGGGGAGGGGATCTTTTATGGATTTCTGTATTTTTGCAAACCAAAAAGTTAACTGACTTTTGGATATTTTATACTGTATTATTCACACGTCGGCAGTCAGTGAGCTACCCATCAGCCATTCTTCAATGAAACTGTCAATAAGTCCAGAACATACCTGTCAACTGTCCAGATTTTTGCCTCATATTTTTTGGGTCTGTTCCTCATAAAATTTGTGGATTTCTGACAAATCATTGATAACTGAAGTCACTACATGATATACACTTGAGCTTCAGACCGTATATCCTGCAGAAAATGCATGTTAACACAAATCATGTTATTCTAGCAACTTTCTATGTTTATAAGAGCAGTATTTACAATCTGTCCCTGTATGTGGCCTTTGTCACCCCATTATTTTTGGCTTTATCCAGATTTCTCATATCATGATATTGAGAAGTATGGCCAGTTATGATTCTGTATGTGAAACACAGCAACTTATTGAGTAGTTTGGCTTTGACAAGATTGTTAACATTTTCAGTCTACATGTTGTTTGGTCAAGCACTACTAACTTCCCACCCTGATCACCTGTTTGAATATCAGTATCAGAATGTGTCTTAAACCTGCGTGGGGCAAATCTTTCTTGTTTAATAAATTATAAAAACAATGCCGTGGCTTCAGCTTCATTGCTTTCCTAATCTCTGTTTCATCCAGTGTTTCAGAATCTGCCATGTCTGCTATTGATTGGAGGATGTATGTTCTTAGCTTGGACTTTTAAATGGGTAATAGTCTCAATTACATTTGTTCATCTAGCTGGCATAAATTACCCCCCTTTACACAATAAAAATAATTCTTCTAGCAAGAGAAGGTGACTGTGGGTGTGGGTTAAGAATCTTCTTACATAGATTAGATTTGATTAGATAGATGCCCTGAAGAATATTACATTGCATTATATTATATAGTTATGAGTGCAGAGAAACACAGCTCAGTGAAACCTAATGATCGGAACTCAAATCAATGCAAATCATAAATGGCTGATAACATTGGTCTTATGGGGGGAAGATTCCAACACTCTCCATGCACCATAATGACCTGAGTTTAATAATTTGGAGCTTGATACAATGGTACTTAAACAGCAACAGTGAACCCCCCAAGCCAAACTTTTCTAAAGTACTCTTTCATCTTAAAAACTACAACCTGCACTGATAGCCTAGTTCATGCATCCACTACTCTTTCCATGAAAAAAGAACACTTTGGAGTGTCTGGTCTGAATTTTAAACCTTTACTCTGGTAGGCGTGACCCTCCTCCCAATCTGTTTTTCTTCTTGAACTGTGTGTAATCACTTCATGCCATAACTTTCTCATGAACCCATCTCAGAAGAGAGTTAATGCCCTTCACCACTACTCCTACTCCTTGTCATCCAGTCCCTACACTTCTCTGGATATTTTCTGCATGGATTTTCAACAATATGAAGATGCCAAGGAATACTGATTCCAGAATCAACTACTATGGAATGCCAGTCTGCCCCAAGATTAACCCTCTTGAACTCCCTACTACCACTTCCCTTTATTTTGACAGCTTTCCTGGCAAACAGTCAATCTCCTACCCACTTGGTCAACTTCCCTGCAAACTAATAATAGGTTCACAGATTCATAGGTGTTTACTGGGCTAACAACTACAAGGGACTTTTTAAGCCTAGCCATGCATCCAAAATCTCTGACAAGTTCTGATACCCTTGATAAGTGTAAGCATGGGCCTGGAAGATGAACCATTTACAGCTTACCTGTGTCTATTAGAGACATATGTGCCAAACCAGGGATGATTTTCTGGTTTCCCATCGCAATTGTCCAAGTTGCACTTGAATTGGGTTAGGGATGAACTCTGCTTCACATGGATGGAGAGCCTGTTTCACAGGTCCTATTTATATCATAGGCAAAGGTTTAAGTCTTTAGAACAGGTAGTTCTGGTGCTGTTTGTTTTGTGGATATGTAGGAAGTCCATCCTAATGAGATCTGACAATGCCTTGTAAGATCTCCCCTCAAAAGCCTGTAGGAAACAAAATGCAGGGATAGGGCTTTGAGGGCATAAGTAATATGTCTTATGCAGACCACCTCAAGGCCCTATCCCTGTAGGAAATAAAATACAGGGATAGGGCCTTGAGGTGGTCTGCATAGGACATATTACTTACGTCTGTACTCTTTTAGTGAGGACCCTCTGTGGACATTCCAATTGTTGGATATGCCTGGTTAGGTACATACCAAAGGGTGCAGTGTACACAATGATAGGTCTGATGATTGCTGAATACTGTGGAACAATGACTTCCTTGGACTTAGATGTCATACCTTTGGTTTATAAGTTGCACAACATAGAATGATTTCTTCAGCACTGTAGACGTATGGTGGTCAAAGGCTAGATTACTGTCATAGGTTCATATGTTCATAGGTGTGTACTTGTACTAGGCTAATGGCCCTGGAGCCTTTACAAGCCTAGCCCATATAAAGTATAACACAGTATTGGCAATCCATCTACATGCTGTGGGAGCAGAACCCACAGCCTACTGCATCAAAGGCAAGGATGTTCCCTGTCATGCTATTAACAACATAAACAGCCCTTGCAGGTCTTGAACCCAGGACCCTGCACACCATAGTCAAAGCAATTTACCAGTAAGCCACCTCAGACACCTGTCAGTGTGTCCCTAAGTCCCAGACTGCTGGGTCACCTCTAAGGGGTTTGTTGTCAATATGATAGTTACAAGGCATGGATGACTTCCCATAGGATACTGTTATGTATTTCTTGGCATTTAGTTTTAGCCCATGCCTCTGATACCAGTTGTTTGACTGTGTCAGCCCCTCCTGCAGAGCATTTGTGTCACTGTTACAATGTATACTAGTTTTAATGCTATACCTAAAACAATCTGGAAAGGGTATAAAGAATCTAACAACTCATTTTATCATATGACATACTGATTTCAATAAATTATGCACTTGTTTTATATCCTTCCAAATTTCTATTTCCATGATAACTAGGGTAAACATCTGGCAACACCTACTACCAAAATAAATCTCATATTCATTCAGCCAAATCTATTGCTTCATCTGAAAAGTCTTTTCAACATCCAACCTGCTTAATTAAATATATCTGAATGTGCTTGTTCTAGCTATTTGACAGCTCAAACTTAAAATACTGGTGAAGACAATTGTAATGTTATCATTGTTGACAACAATCTCTTCATTTCATTTGTTTATCAAATGCCAGTACTTTTGTTTTAGAAAGAAAAGTTTCTAGGAAACCCAATGCACTTCTACCGAGGATGCAGGTTTTCTCTCTGTCCTTTTGGTTCACGGAAATAATAATAAAAATGATTAGCAAAAGCTAAAACACTGAAGATTTTTTATTTATTTATTTAGGGCATCTTGTGTACGCTGATTTAATATCACTGAACTAGCATTAACCTTCATACGGAAAAAGATAAGTGGCTAGTAGTAACCCTGACGTGTGCCCTTCATACAATTAAAACACTGTTCCACTACACAAGTTAGCCCAAACAGCTACTTGGTGGCTTGTAAAAGACTTTTGCATCATAAAACTATAAAATAACCATAGTCAGTGAAACAAATGCTGTAGTGTACTCCAAACACAGGGCTTACAAACTGGTTTTCCTTAGAGCATATTTCACATTTAGATAATTTTACAGAGTACTCTAATGACTTGTGGATAATGTTTCTTTGCAGTAAAACTGGTCATCAGGAAAGCCATTGAAAATATATAAATCATATTTAAAATAAACTGTTGTAAGACTATCAAACATTTTCTGGCATAAATTCAATAAAACCATACAGAGTAATATATAAACAAGCCGCTGCATTTAGTATCCTCTCTAGCACTTGGTGCAGAGGATTAAGGAACTGCTAATAATCTGTTTCCTGGGGTCCAGTGATCTGGGGTTTGATTTCCTCAGCCTCTGTTGCCTAACTGTGTGACTCTGAGAAATTCATGCAGGCAGAACGTATTCCCAGGCTGAGTCTGAAAAAGGTTTGTGGAGAACCTGCGTAACAAAGACAAATAATATATGTGCGTCTAAACTCTTGCGTTTCTGGGGCTGGGGCTGGGGCTGGAGCTTGTGGGGGGGCACAACAGTTAAAATGTTTACCTTGCAGACACAATGTATAGGATTTGACTCTCACCTTTGGGAAGCATGCTAGGAATAAAGAGACACTTTTAGGTCATTAGCCTAGTAATCACCTATAAACCTATTTACATCTTCAGAGTTGAGGCAGTAAAGGGAGCTGTTCTAATGCTGTGGGACTTAAAGTATTACTTTAGCCTATTACTGTAATTGTACCTTTCATGAGAGTAGGTGTACTGGGGGTCCTGTTGCAGTAGAAGTGCTGCACAACCTCAGCCACCCCATAGGGAAGGTAAACAGTGACTTATTCATGTCTTCCCTCTCTCTCTCTCTCTCTCTCTCTCTCTCTCTCTCTCTCTCTCTCTCTCTCTCTCTCTCTCTCTCTGTGCCCCTGGCCAGCATTTTGCAATTCAGACTAATGATCAGACCTAAAACACAGATATTACAGGCAGGTACAGTGCTCACAACAGGCCAGCCATTTTTACTGTTAACATTAAGTGGCAATGCAATATAGATTGAATAAAACATCTACCTAGCTTTGCATATACTGCAACAAAGTTACCTCATTATTGTGAAAAAAAAATTGTGAATGACAATAACCATGAAAGTGTTTTGCCCTTATCACAAGGTAAAGCAACCCCATATTTAGTGTATATATATATATATATATATATATATATATATATATATATATGTATATAGAGATGTAGAGGGTGAAGTTTTGCAAACTTGCAGTGCTAATGCAGCTGCCCACAAAACAACAAAGAGTAAAAAAAAACTTTGCAATTATCTATATTAGTAATTTTCATATTTGTAATCGCAGTTGCTATATGGATCCTGCTTCTCCCTATATATTAATAGAGGATTTAGACTATTTCCTGAGAAACAACATAACATGGCATAATTTCTAAAGGCCCCTATTGGCAGACGTTATATTATTCACACCACCAACTTTCATCTTCCATCTGTGCTGAACCACTACATTTATTTTCCTTTCTTTTCTGTCTTTCTGAGTTTCATTTCTAGAATTGTCAAAATTCAGATTGTGGACTGGCTAAGTTGCATTCACATAACATACTACTGAAGAAAAGTTAGTCCACACCAGAAAAAAACTTTATGCTGCTTATTATTGCTGGAACAAAACAAATAGAAACATCCCACCCAGCTGTGTATTCATGCATTTACACTTATACGTATAGCACCTTAAAATATTATGTTCATAATTTTGTACTGAATAGCGGAAAAAGGTATTTCCTTAACATTTGTCTGTGCCAGGAGAAAAGTACAAGGTGTGTGCAGTTAAACAAGACAGAAACAGGAGAACTGGCAGGGCAGTAAATGCCTGAAACAGTGAACATAAAGAAAGTAGATGTAGTCAGGTGTTGTAAACAAACTGCATGACAAAAGGGCTATACAAAATAGAAAGTCAGCAGTCAGGCTCATGGTTTCAAACTAAAACAGCAACGTCCTGTGTGTACTGAGCAGAGATTCTGAGCCAAAAAAGGCTCATCTCCTCCAACTGGGGGAATGAAGCAAATGGAACCTTTCAATCAAATCACTTCTCAGCGAATGTCAGTTTATCTTACAAAAACAATTGAGCATTCACTACCGTGATCATTAAAGGCCAGACTGTAGGAACATCGAAGAGTATGTATGTAGTAAGTACTACAGGAACAAGGAGCCGTATATAAGGAAATAATTACTGTGGGAACATCAAGGAAGTATATAAATGAATAAATAGCAGTAATCAAGTAAATAAAGATGTAAAGCATTGGTAAGTACTGAACTTGTGCAGAATAGCAACCCCATATTTAGTGTATATATATATATATATATATATATATATATATATATAAACAACGAGTTGACCCAAAAAGCCCAAAGATAGTGATGATATTCAGAAGCAAAGCCCAAGTGGATGTAGCGTAGTCACTTTAGTAACAAATCCAGTAAAAACGTTGATATAAAATAAGTAGCGTTTATTCACAGAAAACTGAACAAAAACGTTAGCGCTATCGAGGTAACCCTCTTCTTCAGACGTTATACATTTGAATTCATCCATCCTACTTTTAAATCACTTAAAAACGTCACTTCCTAAAATACAACAGTACATCATTTCCTATTACATTTAAAATGTAAAAAATGCATACGACATCAATGTGTCCTAACCACTTATACTGCTTATTAAAAACTATTCATTCACTTCTTCACAAACGAATGATAAATAGAAAATGTATATATATAAAAATAATACTAATAAATATCCAAAGTCCATTCATAATTCATTTAATGATTCTGGTACCTGATAGCCTACTTTTCAATAATCCTAGTTTTTAATGGATCTAGTTTTTAATGTGGGCTTGAGTGGCACGAAGTCATTGAGACCTCGTCCAAGGTGAGCAGCCAATCTCAGAATCCACTCAGATTCTGCTAACTCAGTAGAATTGACAAGGTCTCCACCCCTGATCCTAATGGGTATTACTTGTAATACCTGAAACAAAAAATCATGGTTTTCGTTCTGGATCCTGTGTTTGGCAATGGCGCTATATGTATCAGATCTCATAAAACAATAGGAATGGTCCCTAATCCTTTCACGCAGAGACCTATTGGTTTTCCCTACGTAAAAGGCGAAGCAGGTTTGGCAACTTGCTACATATACTAAATTCCTCGTGCAGCAGTCTGCTCTGCACTTAATCTGCCATAACCTACCATCATTTGGGTTCCTAAAAAACCTTGATTTATCCACGTATTTACATTGTGCACAAGAACCACAGGTTCTGGCAGATTAAGTGCAGGGCAGACTGCTGCACGAGGAATTTAGTATATGTAGCAAGTTGCCAAACCTGCTTCGCCATTGCCAAACACAGGATCCAGAACGAAAACCATGATTTTTTGTTTCAGGTATTACAAGTAATACCTATTAGGATCAGGGGTGGAGACCTTGTCAATTCTACTGAGCTAGCAGAATCTGAGTGGATTCTGAGATTGGCTGCTCACCTTGGACGAGGTCTGAATGACTTCGTACCACTTAAGCCCACATTAAAAACTAGATCCATTAAAAACTAGGATCATTGTAATGTAGGCTATCAGGTACCAGAATCATTAGATGAATTATGAATGGACTTTGGATATTTATTAGTATTATCTTTATACATATATATATTTTATATATTTTTTATTTATTATTTGTTTGTGAATAAGTGAGTGGATAGTTTTTAATAAGCAGTATAAGTGGTTAGGACACATTTATGTCGTATGCATTTTTTACAATTTTTAAATGTAATAGGAAATGATGTAATGTTGTATTTTAGGAAGTGACGTTTTTAAGTGATATAAAAGTAGGATGGATGAATTCAAATGTATAACGTCTGAAGAAGAGGGTTACCTCGATAGCGCTAACGTTTTTGTTCAGTTTTCTGTGAATAAACGCTACTTATTTTATATCAACGTTTTTACTGGATTTGTTACTAAAGTGACTACGCTACATCCACTTGGGCTTTGCTTCTGAATATATATATATATATATATATATATATATATATATATATATATATATGTATATATATGTATGTATATATAGATGTAGAGGGTGAAGTTTTGCAAACTTGCAGTGCTAATGCAGCTGCCCACAAAACAACAAAGAGTAAAAAAAAACTTTGCAATTATCTATATTAGTAATTTTCATATTTGTAATCGCAGTTGCTATATGGATCCTGCTTCTCCCTATATATTAATAGAGGATTTAGACTATTTCCTGAGAAACAACATAACATGGCATAATTTCTAAAGGCCCCTATTGGCAGACGTTATATTATTCACACCACCAACTTTCATCTTCCATCCGTGCTGAACCACTACATTTATTTTCCTTTCTTTTCTGTCTTTCTGAGTTTTGTTTCTAGAATTGTCAAAATTCAGATTGTGGACTGGCTAAGTTGCATTCACATAACATACTACTGAAGAAAAATTTAGTCCACACCAGAAAAAAACTTTATGCTGCTTATTATTGCTGGAACAAAACAAATAGAAACATCCCACCCAACTGTGTATTCATGCATTTACACTTATACGTATAGCACCTTAAAATATTATATTCATAATTTTGTACTGAATAGCGGAAAAAGGTATTTCCTTAACATTTGTCTGTGCCAGGAGAAAAGTACAAGGTGTGTGCAGTTAAACAAGACAGAAACAGGAAAACTGGCAAGGCAGTAAATGCCTGAAACAGTGAACATAAAGAAAGTAGATGTAGTCAGGTGTTGTAAACAAACTGCATGACAAAAGGGCTATACAAAATAGAAAGTCAGCAGTCAGGCTCATGGTTTCAAACTAAAACAGCAACGTCCTGTGTGTACTGAGCAGAGATTCTGAGCCAAAAAAGGCTCATCTCCTCCAACTGGGGGAATGAAGCAAATGGAACCTTTCAATCAAATCACTTCTCAGCGAATGTCAGTTTATCTTACAAAAACAATTGAGCATTCACTACCGTGATCATTAAAGGCCAGACTGTAGGAACATCGAAGAGTATGTATGTAGTAAGTACTACAGGAACAAGGAGCCGTATATAAGGAAATAATTACTGTGGGAACATCAAGGAAGTATATAAATGAATAAATAGCAGTAATCAAGTAAATAAAGATGTAAAGCATTGGTAAGTACTGAACTTGTGCAGAATAGTGGCAGCCAGCAGCCTGGGAAACAATCAGCTGCCACCTACTTTTGCAAACCAAAACATACACACGCACACACACACACACACACACACACACACACACACACACACACACACACACACACACACACACACACACACACACACACACACACACACAAAGACTTGGGAAAACAGGCCTAATAAAGCCTGCTCTGAAACTAGAAAAGGCATCTAGCTTGTAGTGCTTCATAATAGTATGGACTGAGAACCAAGTTGCTGCCTCAAGAACACTTTGAGTCCATACCTTTCCAATACACCACTGAAGAAGAAAAGGCTCTAATGAAATGTGCCTTTAGCTTGCTTGGATTTACCTTGCGATGGTGGGTGTAACAAAAGACAATACCAGAGGAAACGCCAAAGACACGACTGACTGGTAAAACACAAACAGTAGAAAACAAAGCTTCCAACACGCAGTACCAAAACGAAAAGATATTGTTCCAAAAATAATCCAAAGGGCTTCCAAAAAGAAGAAAACAGGTTTATTTAGCGCTTTCGGAATGGTTAATACCCCTCCTTCCTCAGAAAAAAGATACAAACACAAAATCCAAGTTGCACTACTATTTAAATTAATTAATGTCAGGTGACCGATCTCACTCGTAAATTCAATGAGGCAACAATTGCCTAGCAACCAGATGCATACTTGTTTAAACAAAACAGTACTAAATAAAATACAAAAAGAGTCTATATTACATATAAAAAATATATATGAAAAAATATAATAAAATAATATAATATAAAATTATATACAAACATTCAATGCCTATACACAACCTAACATACTAAATATATAATAAAAGCTCATGTGGGCATAATATGTGCTAGTCTTCTACTCTAAACATTAAAAATACTACACTAAATGCCTAACAACAATAAGGTACCAAAGTCTAACCAGGGTTTACTTAACTACCATTATTTCCAATGACCGAAAAATTGCAAAGGAAGCATTCACACAAAATGAATCTTTTCAACCGCAAATTAAGTTAACTAAGTGCTAAATTCTAATAAACTATCTTTTTAATGCCGATTTCTTTAAAATAGATGTTATAGATAGTTGTTCATTTAGTCCTGGGGAAAAATAAGCCGCCGTCCTTATTTGCCAATACAACTCTTCCATTTCGAGTTGAACCTGCCAAGGACCTACGAGTGGGGCATCATCCACCTGTTTCAGTATGAAAAACTGAAAATGGTGATTTGGGTGTCTAATAATGTGGCAAGCTAAGGCTTTAGTAGGTTCCTTCTTACCAATGGCATAATTGTGTTCATACATCCGCTGTTTTAACTTGCGCTCTGTCTTGCCGATGTAGAAGGCTTGACACAGTATACAATTAGCCACATAAACTATTGCCCTAGAGTTGCAATTATATTTACCATTCGCTCTATATTCAATATTGTTAATTTTAACAGAGGATCCCTCATTAATAAATTTGCATTGTTTGCAAAAGCCGCATTTACTCATACCAAAGGCTGAAGTTCTCACCTTAGGTTTTCCGACTTGCAAAAGGGTTTTTAAATTAACTCCTCTTCTAAATGTAATTTTTGGAGGTGCTTCAAACTGTTCATGAAGTTCCTTATCGTTTGATAGGATTCTCCAATTTTTACACAAAATATCCTTAATAAAAAGGTGATCTATAGAGAATGTACACAACAGTCTAGTATTATGTTGACAATTAATTTGCGTAATGTTTCCCTCTTGTACATTATCAACCCTTGCCTCTAACACAGGTATAGCTCGAAAACCTAAAATAGGATGGAAATGCCCTCCACTGCGTTTGGAAATGACTTCATCTCTTATCTCATTGACTAAGTTATGAGGATATCCTCTTTTCAGGAACATTTCAAGTAAGTTATTACATTCTTCCAAGAATTCTACCTCATCCGTAACCATCCTTGCTGCTCGTACCATCTGGCCTTTAACCACGGCTCGCTTTTGATGGTACGGATGGGAGCTGGAGAAGTGAAGGAAGCCATTAGAGTATGTTGGCTTCCTATAAATTCTACTTGTAAACCTGGAATTAACCTTGTCCTTAAATAATAAGATGTCCAAAAAGCTTATGTGGGTATCATGAAACTCAAACGTGAACTCTAAAAAATGAGTCAGTCCAGAGATGGTTGTAACAAAATTGGGGATGTCATCTGGGATACCCTTCCATAAGACGAACATGTCGTCCTGGTATCTAGTGTACCAGGCGACATTTCTCTGATAGTCCAAGTTATGGAAGAGTAAAGTACCCTCCCAATGGGCCATAATGCAATTAGCATAGGCTCCTCCACAGGGTGAACCCATGGCCACACCCGACGTTTGTACGAAAGTACGTCCTTCAAAACCAAAAAAGTTAGAACGTAGGATCATTTCTAAGAGTGTTTCCACTAAACAGATGGTATTCTCATTAACATTCCTAGCCCATAAGAAATCCCTCATCCACTCAAGACCTAAATTGTGTGGAATCACCGTATAAAGGTCCTTAACATCTATCGTGAGGAACACATAATCAGGGTTAAATGGGATATCATTTATTTCACCCAAAAAGCTCCACGAATCTTTGCAAACTTGTTTTTCTTTTGCAATAAGTGGTTTAAGGATGGAATCAATGTATGATGCTGCAGCACTCAGAAGAGACCCTCTCCCATCAACAATGGGTCTAAACGGAGGGTCTATTTCTGATTTGTGAATTTTTGGTACCCCAAAAAATGCTGGCAATTTGGGTGCTGTCATATTTAAATATCTATATAGGTCCATATCAATAGTATTTTCCAATAGTAAGTCATCTAACATGCTTCTAACCTTAGCATAAGCTACATTGATCTCATTAATGCTGACTTCGTGATATGGACCCCTTTCTAGATGGGCTAACATTTTGTTAACATATATACAATGATCCATAAAAATAAGCCCATTCCCCTTATCGGGCTTCATAACCCTGATGTTGCATTCTCTCAAAATCTTAATAAGGTCCCTCTCTTGCGGGGTAATGTTAAGCTTAGATCTTTTACAATGGTCAATTTTATCCGCCAAGTGCCTTAAGTCCAACTCACAAGCCAGATCAAAGATTTTAAGTTTATCCTGTAATGGAGGGTTAAAGACGCTGGCTATTCTAAAATTATTTAGAAGTGTAGGCACCTCTCCCAACAAAATTCTTAGGTTTAATTTACGAATGAATAGTTTAACATCAATAATAGTCTTCACTAGATCAAAGTGAGTGTCTGGAACGAAAGTTAAACCTTTCGAAAAGAAATCACATGTGCTTTGATCAATTCGAAAGCTAGTGTAGTTATAAATTTTAAAGTCACCTTCGGTACTGTATACAATAACCAATGGTGAAAGAGGTACAACTACCTCCTCTTCTGATTCCGCTTGTTCGTTGGAACACCCTGGTTTTTGTTGTTGTTGGATCTTAAGTTCCTCTGATGATTGTTCTGTCCTTGGCGAAAATCCTGGACATTTTGTGCCTCATACATATTGGGGTTATATGTGCGGCTATTATTACTTTCCCCTTGGTTTACAAAATTGTTATCATGCATTTGGTTTGAATTGTTCGCTCCCTGGTTAACATTGGCATCTTGAATGAAGTCGTCTTGTTCCAAGTACTGAGGTGGATTGGGCTGACCAAAAGGTGCCTCTCGTGCTACTCTATGGTTGTTTTCTGGTATATTGGTTGTTCCTCTAAACCCGAACTTAGTTTGAGTGACTAAGGGGGGCATAGGATAGGCTTTATGGTTGGCGTATTGGTGCAAGTCTCTCTTAATTTTCTTTTCTTTGTTAGCTGACAATTTTTTCATAGTAGCGTCAATGCTAGCAAAAATGCGTGTGTATTCATATTTATACCTTGGAAAGTCAGGACTATCCCTAATGTCTGTTTCCAAAGCTTCCAAATCTTGTTGGTACTGCTCAATTTGTTCTAAATAATGCCCAATTAACACTTGCATAAAATCAAAGCCTTGCTTATCAAATAAATCCAGGAGTCTGTTATGAAAGCTTGAACCATTAATTAGTCCCACTGGAAATCTCCATTGCCTTAACCCTTTTGGCACTATCTTTTTGTCAAGGCACTCTTCAAGATAAGCCACCTCTAACTGGAACTTCCTACATTTAAACAACTTATAATCCATTTCGTTGATGAGAGCCAAAATATCAGAGTTTAACTGAGCACCTTCACTCTGTTGTGAAGGTGAACTTTCCGAAGTGCTCCCATTAACAAAAAAATCTTTTTTACTTAAAAAATTGCTAACAGTAGGTGAAGGATGTAGTGTTACCTCCACAGCAGGTGAAGGATGTAGTGTTACCTCCACAGCAGTCTTTCCTCTTGTTTGACTGTCAGCCTGCCGTTGTCCCGGAGTAATGCCTGAGATCTGCAAAGAAGTGCTGCCTGCACTCGCGTTCCGATCTGCTGTAGAACTAATACCATCCACAATAACAGCTGATTGTGTCCCAGGGGATCCGACCCGACTGGTTTCCTGTTCATTACATCTCGACTTGGTAGCACTAGGACCCGTCCTGTCCAAGTTGTTGTTTAATTCTTCGAACCGCTGCGTTAGATGGTCTAGGCGTCCCATAATAATTTGGATTAGCGTAGTTAAATTGCCTGCCTCGTTGACTTCACCGGCAACATTGCCAAAATTAGCAGTTTGATTTTCAATACCAGAGGAAAACCAACAAGCAATGTGTTGCTTAGAGACAGGTTGACCTTAAAAAGCCTTTCGGCCTTCCTGAAGGATATTATTCTGTCTTGGTAGTACCTGAGCTACCTGTGCACATCCTCTGTCCCTTTTGCTTAGGTACTAGGAAAAAAAAACAGGGAGATTGAAAGACTGAGAGTGAATTCTGAGACCATTTTCAACATGAAAGAGTGGTTAATGCATAACACAACCCTGTCCCTGTGGAAAATCGGGTAAGGTTGTCCCAACATGAGAATGTACAGCTCAGAGACTTAACATGCAGATGTCAGAGCAATAAACAAAACAGTTTTTCATGCTAAGAGCTTCACATCAGCTTGAGTGTCAGGTTCAAAAGGTGGTAAGGTTAGTTTTTCCAGAACACAGCTGAGATCCCACAAAGTAGGAATTTGCTTGCAATGAGATCTCATATGCAGAACTCCTTTCATGAACTATTTCATGAAAAGAGAGGAAGAAAGATAGGAATCTATTGGCAGACAAGCAGAGATGGCTGCTTAATGCCCCTTAATGGATGCATACGATAAGCCATATGAAGTAGCTCACACAAATATTTCAAGACCAAAGGGGTGTTAACCTTGAGGGACCCTCTGTTCCCATTTAGGCACCACTAAGAAAACTTCACCCATTTGAAAACATAAGATTTTCATAGTAGCATGTTTTCTGGCCTCCTTTAACACCTGCTGCACATCCTCAAATAAGTACCTAAACCAAGTCAATACCCAGTCACCCAGGCTGTCAGTTGCAGTTGCTCCAACCTAGGGTCTACCAGTTTGTCACTGTGTGAGCAAATCTAGAGTGTGAGAAGGTCTGTAGTAATTGCCCTTATAATGGCTAATACCATTATAAGGGAGAACCAGGATTGCTGGGCCAATAGGGGGCCAATGATATTTGCCATTGCTTTCTGTATCTTCAGAAGTGCCTTGTGTATCAGTGGAAAGGGTGGAAATCTACAAAGGAACATTCCTATCCAAGGAATGAAAATGTATCTGTCCTCTAAGCATGGCTGCAAGGATGTCTGGAACAGAATTTCTCCAGCTGTCTGTTTTGAAAGGAGACAAACATATCTACTTGAGGCTTTCTCCACATCTGGACTATAACTTGGAACATCACTGCCTTGAGTTGTAATTTTTGTGGATCTGCCCAGGATCTGCTTAATCTGTCTGCCACAACATTTTGCTCAGACAGGATGTGCGATGCATGAAGAGTCAGAGAATGCTGTAAAGGTAAATCACAGACTACTGCCAACTGGCATAGAGGGTATGACCTTGTATCCCTTTGCTTGTTGAGGTACCACATTATTGTGGTGTTGACCATAACCAAAAGAAGAGAAAGGACTTTCAGGGCATGGATCACTGCCCACGTTTCCTTGATACTGATGGGATTCCATCATCCTTGAGGCTCCAAGTGGCCTGCACTTCCATTCCCATTGACAGAGCTCCCCAAGCAATTTCTGACAAATTTCGCCAAAACAGGTGGGAAGCAGGGAAGTCCTGGACTGATACTTTTTTTTGTGTGTTCTTCACCACTGTAACTCTAGTCTGATAGAGTACAGCACCAGAAAATGTGATTCTAGGGAGTCTAGGTGCTGGGTCCAACAATTTCATACATAACCACTGAATTTTCCTCATGTGGAGATGGGCCAATGGCATAATGAGAATCATGGACACCATCAGTCTTTGAATTTTTAGGAATTCTGTTACCAAGGTGATGTTCCTCCTGGAGAATTCCTGAAACATTGTCTGGTAGGACAGGACTTTGAATTTTAGGAAGGAAGGACATTTCTTTGTCAGTGCATATTAAGCACCCCAAAAAGAAAAGTCTTTGCAAGAGTGTCAGATATGACTTCCAAAGGATCAACCTGAACCCTAGCTGAGAGAGTAAGGTTGAGACCTTCTCTAGCAATTCCAAACACCTAGATGCAGACTCAGCATAGATCAGCAAGTCATCCAAGTAAGGAAAAAATGTGAATGCTGAGAGTCTGGCAGAGGGCCACTTCCAGAGTAAAGTATTTTGTAAAGATTCGAGGTGCATTGGACAGCCCAAAGGGCAATGCAGAGAACTGATAGCATGAAGCAGACACAACAAATCTCGGATATCTCTTGAAGTGATAAGCAATGGGATATGATGATGACTGATAGTCAAGTCACTTTGTTTAAAGCTAACTTTAGAGAAAGGGCACCCAGAGGTGAACTTGAGAATTTGCAGGTGTCGAGCATCAGCATAGTTGTAGGTTGCAATGTGAGTTATCCATTTTTTTTTTTGGGGGGGGGGACTCTTCTTGTTAGGTATGGCAGTGTTTTTGTCATGCTATTTCCTTTAGGTGCTTTGGGTTTTGATTAGCTGGGATTTCTGTTTGTTGGGCTGCCATATATTATCTTACTTCTCGGAGGAAGACTTGGAAATATGAACAATTTTAGACACCCTTCCATTGGTTTACCTGTGTTATCCCATTGTTTAAGGATCTGATTAGTTGTTGTACCAAACACACAATCAGCAAGGACATTCAAAATCTCATTTATTAACAATTCAGAAAAGTTTTATCTGTGCAACCAAGTATACCTTATCACAATAGACATCACTGCAATTCTAGAATCAGTATAGGCCCACTCCAAGGCATTTTTAAAGCATGTTCAAACACTTGAGAAACATTGGAAACAATCTCTTTCACATAGTCTTTCCACTCAGCAGGTAATGATGCAGCAAATTCATTGGAACTATACATACACTTCTATACAAACTTCCACATAAACACTGATAATTAAACACCTTAAAAGCTACTGTGCTTGACTGTACCAGCTTCTTTCCCTGAGATTCTAGCCACTTTCCTAGTATATCTTGGGGTACTGGGTTTGATGGAAATGCTGGAAAAGGTCACTGGGGCACAGAAGCAGGGTCCACAGAGGGGGGCTTGGATGCCAAGCATGGAGAAATATATCCTGAATTTCTTAAACATTTTTTTTAGGAAGAGACTCATTCAGCAGAGGAGAATTTCAAGCTTTCTTAAAAACATCTTCTAACACTGGGACCAGTGGAGGAAAGTTCTCCACGAGCCAGCATTGGGAAAAAAGAACATATGTTTGAGTTTCTAAATCTCTTGGTCCTCAGAGGAAAATAACTGACCAGACTCTGACACTTCCAAAACAGCAGATTCTGGATCCTTTTCAAAATTAGGATCCTTGGGTAATAGAACATGGTGGGAGCTTCATCATTACTCATAACCCAGATTTGCGCCCTGTAATCAGTGGCCTGAATAATGAATCTAGCCATAGCCACCAGCTCAGGTAAAAATGCAGTTAGTGACTGCTGTCCTGCAGCATGGTGGTTCTTCTGTCTATTTGTTGCATGCACTACATGAGTGGGAGAATCCTTGGATGGAGACATATTAGCACTGGCAACATATTCTACACTCCTGACTTCTCCTGTACCTAAACAGTTTGGTTCTACTGTACCTGAACCAGGCAATGGTCCAACCTTTGAGGATATGTTTGTCATATGTAGTTGTGGACTAATACCACATCAGGGGACCCATAGGCAAAACAAGACAAGTGGTCCAATAGCCTGCCCAAGGCTACTGCAGAATCACAAGTCATAAGCTGAGGCATATTTCTTGGTTGACTTCTATGTTTTTTAGGTGGACAAGGGGTAGATGGTGGGGGGACACCATATCTGAGTCCATAGAGTCAGGAAACAAAAAAAAAATAGGTAGAGCAATATCAAAGAATGGCTGCATGGTCAACTCATTAAAAAATTAATAAACACAACTATCTTCCCTCTAAACAACAAAATGAAATCTATTTCTGCAAGGATACTGTTCTGAACACTATGCTGAATAAAAAGACAGTGGTTTGGGTAACAAAGTTCAAATCACAAAATACTTGTAACAAAAGTCACCCAGTTTTTAATAAACAAAGGTTAGTTTCAGTCCCAAGTGCATTAAATAGCTTTAGACAAGAAGTACAGCATAAACTTATGAAAAATTCCTGTCAAAAATGTTTAACATACAAAATGGTGCCAAAATAGCAATTTAAATGGCTAAATCATTTAAATACTATAAACCTATTCAATCACCTCAAATAATCATAACCCCAAAGAAAAAAAAAAATTCAAATGAAGTTTTTATTCATTGTGAAAGACTCAATTAACACATGACTCTGGGAGTAAGAGGTAAAGACAGCAACTGTATTAAAATGGCCTTAGTTCAGAAATTCAGTTAAACATTCAAAACTGGCCATAAAATACATTACAATGGTAGCAAAAGTTATCTTATTAGCTTAGAATAAACAGTTAAGCCCAATACTGCAGGTAAAGTAAAACACCAAATACATACAACTTCCCAATCAGAAAAAAACATTCAATGCAGCAGAATGCACTATACACACAACGAGAGAGAAAAAAATAGAGGAATGAAATAAAACCCCAAAATGGTTTCTTATCTGAGCTCAGCAGCTAAAGAGATCCAGAGTATGGAGCAGTCTTCCAAGAGATCCTTCTCTTATTATGGCAATAGAAAACTGAAAGGGTCTTGTCTGTGGATCTGTAAGGCAGTCCCTGTACTGCCAGGTAATTGATTCATTATATGCATAGACAAGGCAGTGGGGGACTCTGAGCTTTGGCTGACTGCCAGAGGAAGAGCATCAGGGGATTGCTGCCTGAATTCCAGTTGGGCAATGTGTTTGTTGAACATAAATATTTCTGTCATACTGCAGTCTGTGGAAACTGTCACTATTGCAGTACAAATGAGTCACATGATGATAAAGGAAAGACCCACTGCAGACATAGTATGCAGAAAATTGTTATGCACTCTCTGTTTAAAAGTTTAAATACATTAAGCCTTTATAAATCAAACTAGATGAAGAAATCCAAGCGACTGATAGAATTTAACAGCATAGAAGAATCACGAATAGAAATTAAAATATGAAAAGTGGCATTTGGGTCTATAACTGTGTTCATTAACTGCCAACAGAAGATGTGTAATGCTGTCATAAATTAAAAAGTTGGTCAAAACAGAACTGCATAATTACTGGTGGGGATGTCTATATCAAAATAAGCACCGCTCAGAACATATAGTACTAAAACATCACAAGTTAGACATTCAAACCAATGACATAACTTAAGTATTGACTTGTTAGCTTTGAGGAACAGTACAAATAAAACAGGTAGACAGGACCCCGTCCATATTCAGAAAAGGAAGTAAAATAACAACTTAAATGGAAAACTGCACAATAAAAAAACAATGTGTTAAACACTAATAGTAGGAGATCCATGCATTAGAATCTGAGCAGTACAAAATTATAGTGGAGTATATTTTATTGACCGATACTAGTGCCACTCACTTATTTTCTTAAGAAGATAATTAATTACTGTTTGGTATTTTGTAAGCCTACATTTATGTATTCAGTGTGTTAGCTATGTACCCTAAGAAGATAAGGTACACCAAGGTATATCAGTACTTGGTTAAATCTGAATCAATACATTGAAGTATGATTTGTGGTCTGCAATCCGTAAGCTACTCCTAAACCTTTCCAAAACAAAAAGCATGTTATTTGGACCCTCATAATAGCTGAAAAATCCTCCTAAAAATTTCAGCATTACAGATCTCAATGGTTCCCAATAGAAACAACCACATATTTTAAACACTTAGGTTTATAGCTAAGTCAGTCACTTAGCTTACAAATCCACATTGAAACCACAAGGAAAAAGATCAGTTCTGTTTTATTCTGGTCCTGGAAATATCTCCCTTTCTTTCCAGGTCAGCTAGAGCTGCAGAGTAGGCAAAGGTGTTCTCTTTGCTCAATTTGAATACGGGCTCCCCATCATAGCCAGATCCTTTAAAAAAAAAATCATCCTCTCTACAGTCCATTGAAAACAAAATTTACCAGTTCATTTCCAGTCCACCCCCAGGAACACCACTGTACCACCCTCTACAGTGCCAAATGATCACCATTCTCTTACAGAGCTGAGCTAATCCTAGGGTCTCTTCTTTTCAAAGTACTTAAACTAAGGGCTTTCCCAACTCCTGCAGCAACACTCCTTAATAAACTCACTCCTACAGCATCCACAACCTCTCCCAATTAACACTCTCAAGCCAGACACCGAATACAAAACTGCACATACTGACCATTCCATTTTTGCATCTAAACTCTGGAAATCCCTCTCCCTCAACTATAAGAAGTCTCCTCTTTTCCTACTTTCAGAGTACACCTCAGAAGATACTTCTATCAAAAATCTGACTGCATGTGATTTTGCACTGGACACATCACCTAACTCCCTCCTCACCTGCTTCACTTCTACATCAACCCTCTTTTCTCATCTGACGCTTCTCTCTCATACTTGCTACTGAAATTAATTCACATGTGTTTTTCTACTCTATTAATAATATTTACATATTATTTCAATTGTCAATGATATTCTCTGTCTTCTGTGATTACTCAATAGTTCTGAATTTGTTCTGTTTTATTTATGGTATTATTTTTTGTGAACATCTTCTCCTGGGTTGTGTCTGTTGTGATCACTGTAAATAACTCCTCCATTGTTTTCTAATTCTTCTTACTGGTTCCAGTGAAGAGGAACAACCATCTTCCGTTTCACCCCTCTTCTATTATTAACTGTATTTATTTAAGGAGACTCCACCCACTTTCCCTCTGTGTCATAGCTGGTGATGGATAATGTATGTTTGTGTAATTTAGATGTTTCTTAGATTGCAATTTCAAAATATTACAGGCACTTAAACCTATAGCGAGAGTGCATGCCTCAGGCAAGTATATGATCAACTCTATTGATATACTCAGTCCATGTAGGTATATTCATGTATATAAAAAAACCCAGCAAAAGTCCAAGGGAAAAGATACCAAAAAACAACACGAATTCTCCACCAAACAAATTTAATGTGGCTTAGCGCCTCGGCAACATCAGCCTTCTTTGAGCACACAAAAAGTAATAAATAAACACTCCCTTTTATACCAACCATAATTGAATAATCACAATTAATTACTTAATTAATACATCAATTTAAAAAAAGACTTTTTTGTTGTTTAAAGCAGCATGAATTGCAACAATAAATATATAACATAAAAAAACTAGAATATATTACAATAAACATCTCCAGTTGACTTCTTTATTAAGACCACTAGGTGATAATGTATTGTATTTCAATATATAAATAGTTTCCTTAAATAATAAAATATTTTTCAACAGTCTATCATCTCCTTTTCTGACAAAAACTTTTTCTAAAATAGTACACTCCAAAAAATTCACATTACTATTATGTTGTTACTAGTATGTTGGTATAAAAGGGAGTGTTTATTTATTACTTTTTATATTCATGTATATACCTTCCCTTGCAGCTTAGGGTGGACAAAGTGAATCAGCTGTTGTTATAAAGCAATACAAAAATTCATCTGCTGACATAAACACTGCATAAACTTCCATCCATCAATCAGCATGATCGTCTGTGACTAAAACAGTCAACACTGTCTGGATGCATCTCTAATTACATGGCAAAGTAAGGAGGAGGAGAAGGCAGTCAACAGCACTAATGGTACATTCTACATCTAGCCTCCATTACACTGTCTGGATACATCTCTAATCACATGGCAAAGTAAGGAGGAGGAGAAGGCAGTCAACAGCACTAATGGTACATTCTACATCTGACCTCTATTACACTGTCTGGATACATCTCTAATTACATGGCAAAGTAAGGAGGAGGAGAAGGCAGTCAACAGCACTAGTGGTGCATTCTACATCTGGCCTCCATTACACTGTCTGGATACATCTCTAATCACATGGCAAAGTAAGGAGGAGGAGAAGGCAGTCAACAGCACTAGTGGTGCATTCTACATCTGACCTCTATTACACTGTCTGGATACATCTCTAATTACATGGCAAAGTAAGGAGGAGGAGAAGGCAGTCAACAGCACTAGTGGTGCATTCTACATCTGGCCTCCATTACACTGTCTGGATACATCTCTAATCACATGGCAAAGTAAGGAGGAGGAGAAGGCAGTCAACAGCACTAATGGTACATTCTACATCTGGCCTCCATTACACTGTCTGGATACATCTCTAATCACATGGCAAAGTAAGGAGGAGGAGGAGAAGGCTTGGAAAACCTGAAAACTGTCAGATTTTACTACACAAAATTTTGGAAGGCACACTAAATATTCATTAGGAAATCATGCAGATCAAGAATAACAGAATGAAATTCATTCTGAAGTATTCATCGCTATTGATCTGCCGCCCCATGCCTCATTTCCAGTCTCTACTGTAATCCATAGCAAACATTTAACATTTCTATTCCATACTGACACTCACTGGCCTCAACTCTTGTCTACTTTGATTCTCTTCTAGTTTGAAATATTAGGAGGACATCTTACATGTTATTTTAAACCCAAAATATAATGTCGACATTTGAGATGTCACGTGATGTAAACCCACATATTGGCACAAGGACAATAAAGTCAACACTCAAACATATCTTCAGTAGTCAACCTAGCTATAAATTCTTAGCAGCAATGCAACCAAATCCAAATGAGAAACAGAGACTGCTGTGGAGAGCAATACATGATACTTCCCAGACCTGACAGCTATAAAACAGTGAAACACTTTGAAGACAGAGTTGAATGATATCTCCAGTAGGACCACTAGGCAGCATCTAACTTACCTCAGGCTTACGCGGTGGTAATTTCCTCAACAATAAGGTGGTGTAACAAAATGAACACTCTTTCATAATAAGTTGCATGTTTCCCCTACATAATAAGTTGCATGTTTCCCCTCTGACTTACACAATACAAACTGAAACCATTAATCTCTTCTTGGTATGTACTGTAGCCTGCCTTATCCTTTAACATCAGAAGAAGAAGAAGTGAAATAATTTAGTTATTCACATATTCTCTTATATAAAATTAATAACACTGAAATACATGATGAACAAGACTTGGCATTTGCTGCTAACAGTGGAGAAAAGATAACAAATACAATAAACCAAAGCAATTTGAAGAAGCATTGCAGATATTATGTGAATGCACTCAGTCCAGACACTACAACAATAGGTAACAGTATATACAGGCTCAATACATAATAGTAACAATCAAATTAATTTTGCCTTTTTACTATGCATGAATGCAGGCACAGGATGCACAAACAAGTTTATAAACATAGCACTCCCTGTGTATCAGATATAGGTTGCTGGTTTCCAGTGCATGGACTAAAATTCTTGTCTGACAGTGTGGAAGCCATGTGCTACCATTATAGGTTCATAGGTAAGTGTTAGGCTAGTTGTCCTTGTGAGCCATTTTAAGCCTAGCCCGAATCAAACTCTGTACATTGTGTCTGTAAGATAAACACCTTAATGATTAAGCAAACTTAACTGCTGCTATTACTTGCAAACCATTTTATGCAATTTTCAAAATAAGCCTTTCTTTCATTGCTTTGTGCTTTGGTTACACATTTTCTCATTAGATGTATAGGCAGCATACAGCATCTCTGCACATATCAGCAGCTATGAAGACAGGAAACCGTTTTTGCAGTTGCATAGGAAAATTACTACCTTAAACACATATACTGTTCACCCAAAAATATTAATGAAGATCGAGAGTGAAGAAATCCACAGGCAGCCGCCAATCACACATCTAATGAGAAAATGTGTAACCACATAAGAACGCTCTTTTACAGAACAAAGCAATGAAAGAGAGGTTTATATTGAAAATTGCACAAAATGCTTTGCAAGTAATAAACTGCCAAAGAGAAACCAACAAAATAAGGCAGAATAAGTATAATAAAGAGAAAAACCTGTAATGAATTTCCAATTACATATGACTGCCTCCATATACAAAACTAAGAAAAGCAAGGAACTAACTTAACATTGCCTCACCCCTCAAATCACTAGTCTGCTATTTGATTAGTAAGGATATGGTCATTGAATGCTGAAGACACAACCGCATTTATAGAGCTGAATGCTCTTTCTTAAATACTTCTTGGGAGAAAATCAATGAATTCTTGTGCAGTTTCTCGACTGATAAGTTCTCTAAAAAACAAATTACTAGTTTTGTATAATATCTTGACTGATTGTTAACTGAATGCAGAAAACAGTTTACTTTGGACAATTTTAGGTGTAGTATGGAAAAAATATTACCAAGAAGTGAAAGAGAGGTACAGCTCTACACTTTAATAAATTTCTGTCTTATCTGTGAGAAGTAATCCAAAAAGAGAGTATTATAAACTAAAAAATGAACACCCCAAAGATATTTTAGCAAGAGTCCTTGGTCTAAAGCTTTATATCTATTAGGCTCTTATTCAGAAAATAGTTCTCATTAACATGTGGCATTTGGATTTTTTGAAAAGTGTGATTTTTTATCAAAATGCCCTTCTATTTGTATTTTTCAGTTGTTTAACTTTCAAATGCATTAAGAAAATTTGCAGGCTCTTAAGTACAGGATTCTCCTAACGTTTATCACTGTGCTGACATTCTACCCAGCGACCTCACATTAATATAAATGTGTATGCATTTATATTCTAAAACAAACCAAACTGATCTTTTACTCTCAGCAGCTTGCAGAAAAATACAAAATCTTTTGAAATGGTAGAATTGCGAAATAATGTGTAGCAACAGTGATTCTACAGAGCACAAAAGCATATGTCAACTAAATATATTTCAGGCTACAACGGTCATTTCCATTTCACCAGATTTATCAAAAAATGAACAAAGAGGACAGAAAAAGCAGCTTTGAGAAACTAGAACTAAATGTTTGGCAACAGATGACACAGACATCTTAAATCATATACAGCATCCGAGTTACATTTTGTGGACCTAACCTAGATAAAAACTTGTGTTTTTCAAGCAACTGGTATTACCCAAATTCTAACATATGCTGCATTTATTCCTCTTGATCAATATAATAATGTCAAAATTGTCTGATATTCTGAATTCTAGAAATCATTGTCTCATAATTAGAAAATCTAAAATGTTTGACTAAATAACCAAATGTCCAAATCAATGCAGAACATAATAGACCCAATCGCCATTCCTGTCCAGGAAGTAGTTTCTCTGCAGCATTTTTGACACCACACTTAACTGCTTAGAAAATGACTTCAAAAGGTGAAAATTAAATTGACAGACCAGGAAGTTAAGTCACATGAATATAATCTACAGCTCTTAGGAATTTAAGAACATTAAGATTTATCACAAAGGCTAAATGCTGTCATTTGCATAATTCTTTTAGAATTTATGAGATCGTGCTCAAATTTCCAAAAATGGGGGAATGCAAAATTAATTTTGTATACCATTTGGGACTTCTCAAATAAGGCACAAATCGAATAGTAATTGTCTTATTCATGCAAAAAAAGACTCTGGTTAATAAAGTTATTTCTATCCATCAAGACATATCAAATGAAGAGACAGCTATGGAAAAAGCTTTTGGACCACAGAGGCAAATGCTTTAACACCAGATATTGGTTCAAGTTTCTTAATCCCTGCAATCCCATAAATTATAGAGGACTGCAATTAAGTTTTCAAATGGTAGCAGCAGAGGTTTTCTTCTCTCTTCTTCATATGCAAAATCTGATAAATCACCTGCATGCATGTGCTTGAGGAAAACAAGTGATTGCTAAAGACTGGTTGTTGTGTCTTTCGGCTTTTCCCGGTTAGGGGTCACCACAGCGGAACTCCGGTCCGCTAATGATTGGCAGTAGATTTTTACATGCCGAGTTGCCGGCCCTGATGCACAACCTTCAATGACGGTATGCCCATTCATGCATGTCTCCACACAGAAGACGCTCTAGCTGAGATTCGAACAGGACAACGTCTTATTGTGAGGCGACAACTCTACCGCAGCACCACCACCGCAGTCAAGTGATTGCTAAAGACTGGTTGTCCTTTTTTGGAGACCTTTCAACTTCTCCAATATTGTGTGACTGTGGAGATGTATCTATGGTATATGTAAGCTCAGGAGGTATTGGAATCTTACCCCCCACACACACACCATTTAAGGAGTGAAGGGAGGCTTGGTTACTTGCAAAAGAACTGAGTTGACACGTTACTTTGAATGTAACAGCTTTTAAGCTAGTATGACTACCCCCCTTGCAATGTAAGTTATTTTATCTCTCACAGTAGAAGAGGAAAGACAAAATTAATTAGCAAACACAACTTACTAAAATCATCTCCAACCCACTGTCTCATGACTTGTATTTAAAATCTTAATATTTCACAGGATAGAAAATTGAATCATATTTATGGGAAGTGTTATTAGTTTATACTTGTGTATACACTGAAAATTATTTCATTGAATACTACTGATGTAGCCTAGCTTACTGAAAGAAAAAATGGAATAAAGTACGTCCACTTGCAATCAGATAGATACCATTTATTGAAGCACAATGAATATTTGCATAGGACTTGTGTCAAATCACTTTGCTTGGCAACTTCTTCTATCATCCATCTGGCTTCCCCTCAAATTTGCTGTGGGGAAAAATAAATAAAATTCAACAAGCTCTCTTCTCCTTGAACAGATATGTGACTATTAAACCTAATCCAACTAAATCAGACATAATTCTGGCTCTGTAGTAGCATGCAATGTTATAATGCAATCGTTTAGCAGACTTGAAGATACCAATAGGCTGTCTTAGGAGCATTTATCATAATTCTTTTGCTGTAAACTTACTGTTTTCTGTTAATTTATCTCAAAAAGATTTGATTTTTTTATTGTAGTATATATTACACAACTTTCTAACAATAAACTTTGACATATACATTTTCACATAAACATCTCCATTCCACATTTCCCTACCATATTAAGCAACATATTTGCCTTAATACATACAGCATAAATACCCAGTATGGGAGCCTTCTTAAAACAGTAGTGACTCTTGTAATGGAAGTACATAAGTGTCTGCTGTTTCTGGGGAACTGAGCAATAACTGGTCAAATCTGCAGCTGCATTTTATTGGTCTTGTACTTTTTACTGCTTGTTAGTTACTGAGAACTGCTGTACGTTTCTGTTGTCTTTTCCAGAAGGAGTCCAGTGAACTGCATGTTTTCGTCAACCTGAAAGGCAGTTAAATGGATCTGGACTTTTTTATATACCAGGAATAACTCGGGAATACTTTTTTCCAAGTTTATATTGTGCTTAGGTTTGTTAATTACGACAAATTTCAACTCCTTTAGCTGTTCTTTTTTACTCTATTTAAATCACTGTTTCCACTGGTTTCACTTAATTTGTTTCAGCCCCGGTATAGGAGCCATCTTGAGATAATAATGATTCTTGTAGTGGGAGTGCATTAATTGTTGCTATTAGGGTAGCTAAGAACCAGTTGATCAAATTTATAACTGTTTTCGTTGGTTGTAACTTTTTACTACTTTCTATTTATTGATAACAGCTACATCTTCCTGTTAATATTTCAGAAAAACTCCATAGGTTCATAGGTTCATACTAGGCTATCTGCCCTAGGGCATTTATAAGCCTAGCCAGAGTGTGTTTGGCTTTCGCCACCCATTTTAAATTAATTTTGCTATGCCCTTTTTCGAGGTTAGTATACTGTGCCTCTGTCTAACAGTGACACAGAAGTGATACCCGGGGTAAACCTACGATCTCCCATCCACTCATCAAGATTCCTCTTGAAGAGAGTCAATGAGGGACTCTGCCTAACCTGGACTGGGATTTTATTCCAGAGTGAAGGGAGCCTCTGGGTTATGAATCTGTCCCTCCAGCATGTCCTATTTATTTCAGTGCTGAGGTTCAAGTCTCTCGAGTGTAGCTCGATGGGATTTGGATTTTCTGAGGTGCAGCATGTCCATTAATTCGGGTTGGACATGGCTTTATACGTCAGGCACAGATCGCCTCTGAGCAGGCGGTATGCCACTGAGTAAAGCTGGAGTTTCTTTAACCGGGCAGCATATGGCATCTGTTTGAGCCCTTTGATCCTCTTGGTGAGGTACTTTTGGGGTCTTTCCAGTTGCTGCAGGTGTCTGGTAAGGTACATCCCAAAAGGGGATTGTACTCAATTATGGGCCTGATGAGGGATGAGTAAAGAGGCACGATGACCTCCCCTGATCTAGATGTGAATCCCCTCATGATTAGGTGGGCTATATAAAATGTTTTTCTAACCACTTTGGCCACATGGTTGTCAAATGAGAGATTGCTATCAACTTGGGACCCAGGTCCCTAATTACTTCTTCTGTACTTAATGGATTACCACCTATGTGGTAATTTGTGGGCACTTTGTTTTTGCCAAAGGGGATGACTATACACTTTTTGGCATTTAGCTTGAGGCCATGGCTCTGGCACCAGTTGTCTGTTTCTATGAGGCCCTTTTGGAGGATGCTTGTGTCGGCTGGAGAGTCAATTATGGCGCCCAGTTTGCAGTCATCTGCGAACTTGTTCAGCCACAGTCCTTCCATGTTGGCCTGTACCTCCGAGAAATATATACCGAACAAGAGAGGTCCCAGGACTGAGCCTTGTGGGACGCCACTTGTAACTGGTTTGGAGTCTGACATGGCTCCAGCAATTCTAACCATGTGGGTTCTGTCCTTGAGCCAGTTTGCAACCCATATAGTGACATAGGGGTTTATATTTAAGCTGGTGAGCTTATCTATAATGCCCAAGTGGGGTATTGTATTGAAGGAATTTGCGAGGTCCAGGTAGGCTGTGTGGACCACCTTCCCTCGTCAATGGCCTTGGTGACTGTTTCAAAGAAATCAACCAGGTTTAAGAGGCAGGATCTGCCCTTAACAAAGCTGAACTGGGTAGGATCCAGTGTCTGTAGGTCCCCAATATCTTTATTTATGAGGTCCATGATGATCCTTTCCATAGCTTTACAGACCAAGCTAGTCAGGCTAATGGGGCGATAGTTTCCAGGATCCGTTGAGGCACCACCTTTGTGGAGAGGGACCACTGTTGCTGTATGTCACTCTTTGGGTACATATCCTGTAGTAAGGCTGAGATTGAACAGTAGTTTTATGTTTGGGTTTAGCTCTTCTTGGAGTTCATGTAGGATGCAGCCCGGGACACCGTCTGGTCCCATTGATGCTGTGTTTTTCACTTTGGAGAGGGCAGCTCTTACCTGAACATCTGAGATGTCAGGGGGGGCAGCACTCTGCTGGGATAGATATTTGCCCTTTTGGTGGGGAGGGGGGGAGTTTGCGCTGAACCTGTCAGCTAGGATGTTGGCAATGCCTGTGGGTTTGGTGTATTTTTTGTCATTTTGGACTAATTCTGAGCATATCTGGGAATTCCCACCCAGGTTCCTAACATAACTAAAGAAAGCCTTGTGATTATCCTTAGTGTCCTGTGCAATTTTTCTCTAAGCTGGCCTTAGACGATTTTATGAGTGCCCGTAGTTTTTTGCTAATACTGATCAGAGATGCCTTCCCTTTTTGGGATTTTGCTCTATCATGTAGTAGCTTCCTCCTTCTATTGTATAGTTTGTTTATGGCTGGGGTCCACCAGACAGGACGCCTGCCTTTGGAGGATTGGGTCTTGGTTTTATTTGGGATTGCATGATCCATGCATTCCTGAAGGTGTTCATAGAATGCATTTATAAAGGATTCTGCGGTCTGGGCTGTATTTTCCACAGGCATGGGGGCTTTGAAGGATTCCACCTCGGTTTTGAGGAGTATGAAATTTGCTTTAGAGAAGTTTTTCACTGTGGTTTTCAGGGCAGGGGGTGGAGTCGGGATGTGAATATCCAGTGAGATTAGTTTATGGTCTGATCTTACCAGTGAGGGATACACTTCTGGTCTGGAGCATAGAGTCCCCATGTTGGTGATGATCAGGTCCAGTATATTTTCCCCTCTTGTGGGAGTGGTAACAAGTTGTTCCATAGCATTTGAGTTTATAAATTCTAAGAATCTTGGGCTAGGGTGTTGGAGCTAGAGTAATGCTCCCAGTCTATGTTTGGGTAGTTGAAGTCGCCCAATATAATGGTGTTTGGAGAGACCCTCATATTTTCCAGTGTTCTCAGGAAGGCTGAGTGGGGTTCCTGGGTTTGGGAGGGTGGTCTGTAGCAGGCTATAAACTGGAAGGCAGTTTTACCCACTGTTATTTGTACATGGATAGTCTCTGATGCTTCGTGCTGTGCCACCAACCTGGAGGTGTGGGTTTCTTTGACGAATATTGATACTCCCCCTCCTTTTGTGGTTCGGTCCAAGTTTTGGGACCAAAAAGCATGGTATGAGGTATAATCTGGTAGTGCTGGGGTGCTCACAGTGAGTTGCATATGTTTGTATCAGCCTGAGAAGCAGCTAAAAGGATCGGAATACCAAAGACAACTCAGGTTAATACTTTTATGAAATATGCCAATACATTTAAAGTAGTTTTACTAATTCTGTCAAATCTGAACTGTTTTGCCTACTTTTCCATTTAAAACACTGTTTGCACTGGTTTCACTTAGCTAATTTGGAGCCTGGTGTGCGAGCCATCTTGATGCACTAGTGATTCTTGCAGTGGGAGTACATTAGTTGCTGCTAGTTCTGGGTATCCAAGCACTAACCGGTTGAATTTATAACTACTTTTCATTGGTCTTGTACTTTTTCTGCTTACTATTTACTGAAATCAGCTGTGCTAAGCTGCACCTTGTGCACGACTGTTGTAGTTGTGGTTGGATACATGCTGTGCACATTGGATGTTGCCTTATTTGCACTGCTTTGCACTAAAGTGCACTGATCTGTGTTGACCTGCTACCATCTGTACAAGTCTGCACCTTGCTATTCATTACATATCTAGTGTGACTGTGTAGTCTCCTTCCCTCCTTCTCCCCATCTAAGTTCAAATAAATAATATCACCAGAAAGCATGGAGAGACAGCAGACTGTCGCTGCATATTGCTGTCCTTCTAATATTAGATATCCAAAGACAGTATAATAGCTTCCTCATGCTCACTAAAACTGAACTCTAAATTAACCTAACAATTCTATCTCTGAAAGGTGCAAAGAGCTAACTAATTTGGAGGTAGCCCTCTCTAAGTCCATTCCATGCTGTGAGTATCATCCTGTTTTACCCCACCCATATAAAAGCAACATCTTTATCCTGCTAATACTAAATTATCGTATGCTGAAAAAAAAATAACAACCAAAGCCTCCCAGATTTTCTTAGAGTATGCATAAATGAAACCCACATGAATACACCTATTGCATGCACCCCTTCATCAAATGTCTAACAAGAATGGTTTCTGGAAATGTCCTAATGACTGGTGGCTCCACTGGTAAATTCACAGATTTCATTCTCACTAGGCTGAATGTCCATGTGGGAGTGAACAATCTGAAATGAAAACCCAGGAAAGGCATGCAGAAAGACTTGCTGGAACTAGCTACACTCACTTCAATCAAGGGTAAGACTCCAGGTATGTCTGGTGTCCTCCATTCATTAAGAATGATGCCTAGACTCAAGGAAAAGATAATTGGATTAAACAATTCTGGGATGGTCTACACCTCTCATTGTAGATTTTCACATACTAGCCAAAGCTTCTGCTGTCGCCACTGTGCCTTTTTCAGCAGAGTTCATCTAATGACAATACCAGCTTATCTGGCAAATCAAATCATGGATTAGACAACATTAAGGTGGTCTATTTTAATATCAGGAGTCTAAACAATTAACTGTCTGATCTGGAGGCCCTTCTGTGTCTTGAACATGTCCATGTTTGGCAGTCACTGAGACTTGGCAAGCAGACAGCTAGAGGTCAAAATATTCTTGATCTGGCCTTTGCAAATGTGGCAGCAATATGTACTATCCCACAGATATACTCTTCCCTAGTCATGTCTGACCACACATTGGTAAGCTTTCAAAATCCCTCAACCAGCTAAAGCAAATATATATTTAAAGACATCAAATATACAAAGGACCTACAATTCTATAATAAAGTCTCTAAGTTCAAATATAACTGTAGCACCCAAAATGTAGACACAGCTAGTAGCTGCACAAATAAATTCTATACTCACCTAAAACATTGTATAAACTTGTCATTCCCTACCAAAACTAAACACAAAGGAAAATGAAAGAACCAACCAGTCTGGTGGTCAACATGCTTAAATAAACAATACAATTAGAGAAGAGAAAAAAGCTTACTAGAAACCCATAACCTGCAAATCAAGGTTAACATTGAAATGTTATCCAAGGTACTGAAAAACACCATCATAAAAAGGCTTCCCGTGAACTTAAGCTAGCACTGGAAGCCAAGGAAATTGCAAAGCCTTCTTTACTTACATGAAGAAGTTATGAAATAACACCCAAATCATTAAAAATGGCAGTACCTACCCTGATACAGTTGATATTGCAAATGTATTGGCAAAGAAATTCAGTAACTTCACTCCAGAGATATCTATATCAAACCCACATATACCCAAGGACCTAAAACCAGCTATCATCACAAATGAACACTTGCTTAAAGTATTCTCCATAGCATAAGCTAAATCCACTGTGGGAGCTGACAACATAACAGTTGAACAACACCAAACGTGTTGGTGGATCCACTCCTAAAACTATCAACTTGAGCTTATCCATAAGCTTTGCCCCCAGGGTATGGTGCACAAAACAGCATGAAACATGACCTATCAGGGCCTCTGGAATTACCATTTAACTGTAGCCTCCAAACAAGTTTCATGCCTTATGAAAGGAGAAAGGCAACAGTCATCTCTCTGCACAAAGGTGGGCCACCTACAGATCCTGGAAACTACGGACTCATACGTCTCACTAGTCTTATATGTAAAGCCATGGAAAGAATGATCATGGAAGTGATCAATAGAGATCTAGGAAACCTCCAGGCACTGGAACCAACACAGTTTGGTTTTGTCAAGGGCAGATCATGCCTACTCAACCTGGTGGACTTCTTTGGGAAGGTCACCAAAGCAATGGATTAGGGCAAAATCATTCACACTGTCTACCTTGACCTGGCTAAGGCATTTGACAAACTCAAGAGTTTAGGTACAAACCCATATGTCACCTGGTGGATAGCCAACTGGCTCACAGACAGGACCCAGGAAGTTAAAATTGGGGAGTCCACCTCTACAAAGAGGCCAGCCACAAATGGAGTCCCTCAGGGATCAGTCCTTGAACTGCTCCTTTTTGGCATTTACTTCTCAGAAGTCAAGGCCAATGTCAGTGATCTCTGGCTGACTAAATTTGCAGATGATTGCAAATTAGGAGCTGTCACTGAATCTCATACTGACACAAATGTTCTCCAGGAGGGGCTGACACAGACAAACAACTGGTGTCAGAGGGATGGACTAAAACAGTGGTCAGGAAATCCTTCTGTCTGGCATAGGAGGTTACTAGGCTAGTGGCCCTAGAGCCTTTATAGGTTCATAGGTTCATAGATTAGTACTAGGCTAACTGCCCTTGTGAGCCATTTTTAAGCCTAGCCAATTATCCCTTGTGAGACTCAAACCTTGCACCTTGTGTTTGTAAGGCAAACACCATAACAATTATGCCACCCCCCCTCCTTATAAGCCTAGCCATTTTAATCCCAGGTTGCCCCAAACATCCATGGTTAGATAGACGTGCTTTACAGATCAGCACTGACTACCCCTGTCCATGAGGGACATGGGTGCCACTCCCGGGTGAATTTCCGGTCACCAGTCCATTTGCTTGCACTTGAATAGGGTCATTGAGGAGCTCTGCTTCACAACAAGTGGAAGTTCATTCTTGAGCAGCAACAATCTCTGGCAGACATACCCGTCTCTTCAGCATGTTCTGTTAATGTCACTGGGCAAGGATGAAATCTCTAGAACGAGTTACTCTAGTACCATCTGATTTGCAGATGTGCAGCATTTCCATCAGGTTGGGGACAGGGACTGCCCTGTAGACCAGCCGTAAGTCACCTCTCAGTAGCCTATATGATACAAAGTACAGTGGCAGGACTTTCAGTCTGTCCATGTAGGTCATGGTTTGGAGGCCCTGTATCTTATTAGTGAGAAGCCTCTGTGGTCTCTCCAGTTGCTGCAGCTATCTGTTGAGATACATGTGGAAGGGAGCATTGTACTCAATTAATGGTCTGATTGGGGTCAATAAAAGTGGGGTTATAACATCCTTAGACCTGGGTGAATTCCTTTACTTATGAGATGCACAATGTAGAAGGCTTTCCTTGCCATTGTGGAAACCTGGTGGTCAAAGTTCAGATTGCTGTCGACCTGTGTTCCTAGATCTCCCATCACTGAGTTTGAACTTAGAGGAGTGCTGTCAATATTGTAATGAGAGGTGAATTCTGCTTTGCCAAATGGGACAATAGTGCACTTTTTTTTGTTTAGTTTTAGACCATGACTTTGGCACTAGTCATTTGTTTGTGTTAGCCCCTCCTGTAATACATTAATATCACTGGGGAGGGGCTCAATGATTGCGCCTAGTTTACAATCATCAGTGAACTTAGTAAGCCAAATGTCGTCTTCTTTAGCCTGGACTTCCAAGAAAAAGATTCCAAACAATAAAGGGTGCAGTACAGATCCTTGTGGTATGCCATTGGTGACGGGTCTACTAGTAGAGGTGGAGTCACCAACTTTGACAGTATGTGTTCAGTTGGTTAGCCAATTAGCTGCCCATCTAGTGATTTAAGGGTTAACACCTAGCTGGGAGAGTTTTTCAATAATACCCGAGTGGGGGTTTGTGTCAAAGGCTTTGGCTAGGTCCAGATAGGTGGTATATGCACTGTCTTACCTTCATCCAGGGCTTTGGCAACTTTCTCAAAGTTTATCAGGTTCAGGAAGCACAATCCACCCTTAATAAAGCCAAACTGGGTTGGGTCTAGAGTTTGAAAGTTCCTGTGTCCTTGTTGATAAGGTCCATGATGATCCCTTTCATGGCCTTGCAGTTGAGGCTGGTTAGACTTATAGGTCTATAGTTCTCGGGGTCGGTTGATGGTCCTTCACTTTATGCAAGGGGATAACTGTTGCTGTTCTCCATTCTGCTGGTACAAAGCCATTTCTCAGGCTATGGTTAAATAGAATGGCAAGTGGGTCACCTAGATCCTGTTTTAGATTGCTTAGTAAGCAACCTCGAATGTTATCTGGTGTCATTGAACCCATGTTTTTGGCCTTGGAGAGCCCATGACTTGATCTCTACAGATACTAGGTAGAGAACTGATGTCAGGTATGCTTTGGTGTATGTCTGGTATGGATAGAGGGGGGCCCTTTGCACCAAATCTATCAACTAGCAGGTTGGCAATTTCCTCCGGTTTTGTGTGAGTGGTACCATCTACTACCAATCTGACACATAGCTGGGCACCCCCTTATAGATTTAGGATATAATTAAAGAATGCCTTAGGATTGTCTTTGGCTAGGGATACTATTTTAGCTTCATAATTAGCTTTAGAGGACTTTAAAAGACTTCTGATTTGCTTGTTCAATCTGTGGAGGGAATTTTCCTCTGCAGAGGCAGCTGTCTCCTGTTCTTGGACATCAGTTTCTTCCTTTTATTATACAATATGTTTATACTAGATGCCCACCAAGGTGGCTTGCTTTTTGAGGAGGTTTTAATCCGGTCAGGTACAGCCAAGTCTATATAGTTGCTAATATATACAGGGCATTTGTGTACATCTCTGCATAGGAGCCTGTGATTGCATGGGGGTATAAAACTTTTTCTACCATCTACCAGATAAACCAGATTGATTTATGGTCTGACCTTACCAGGGAAGGCATCACACATGGGTCAGTGCAGTGATCACCCATGTCAGTGAGTACTATGTCAATGAAATTAGAGTCCCTTGTGGGGGTGCAGACTATCTGATCCAGAATATTTGCATTGGCAAAGTCCAGAAACCCCTGGGTGAGGATTCTGACTCTTACTCTTAGCAGTCTGAAGGATAAACAAAATATAATTATCACAGCAACTATGGGCCCAATTTCAAAAGACTCACTCTCAGTATAAGTGACCACTTATACTAAGAGCAGGCTGAGAGAAGATATTTTGGAATCTGGCCCCCGATGTAAGCCTTTTTATAGATATGTCTTACACAAAAGTAAGAGTCTTACACTGAGAGCAGGTCTTTTGAAATCAGGGCAAACTTACATTGAAAGCAACTCTTTTGAAATCTGGCCCTATGAGAAATAATGGGAGACAAGCAGAAGTTTGTTTCAGGAATAAGTGGCTGTCAATAACTACATTGCCTTAGGATGCCCAAGTCAATCGTGCTGGCAGGAGAAATGGTGGGAAAGTGATCATCCATAATGGCAGGTTTATGCTATAGTACTGTTGAAGAGTGTGTAAGTTAGATCAGTTTATGATGCAGAAATAACAGAGAGGCTTATTCTGTTGATAGTTTAAGGTAAAGAGCTGTGGCTATGCTGCTCAGTGTGCAGTTGAATTGCCTGCAGAGCAGAAGGGGAGTTGAGAGGGTACTACTGACAGACGTCTAGGTAAAACTTAAGTTTCCAAGCAGTTGCATCTATACAGGGCAGCACTAATCCCTGTTGTGCAATGCACAGCTACTCGCAAACACCAGGCTTAAATACAGGCGCAATTTAACAGTTCTAAGACAAACTACCAATGGGAAAACCCCAAACTGAGCCTTTCTCCAGCAGTCCCCAACTCAGATGGAACCTGAGCTACATCCTTCTGCCACAAGGGTGCAGGGAGGCCCTCTTAATGTAAGATGGCTGGTTTAGAGCACGTGTGATACCAAACAGTCTAGATTCAGCAAGTCTGAATCTAGTCTATGTTATGAGGCAGTAGTACAGAATTTCAAAGTGCATAAAAGAAATGCAGACACGATCAGCAAAAATGAAGCAGCAATTCAAATAAATACAGTTAACACAGTGCAATAGTCTTTAAATATTCGTATTTGTCAGTTGTCTGCAGTGAATGCCTTGGATTTCAGTTCAGATACACTCCAGATCTCTGGCTAAAGTCACCAAACTCTGAGTAGCTCTGATTAACTAAGAGAAAATCCTTGCAAACACAAGGCTTAAATACAGTCAAAATTCAACAGTTTTAAGACAAACTACCAATGGAAAAGTCCCAAACTGAGCCTTTCTCCAGACATTCCCAACTGAGATGGAATATGAGCTACACACATTTGCAACAAGGGTGCAGGGTGGCCCTCTTAATTTAAGATGCCTGTTTTAGAGCACAGTGATACCAAACAATCTAGATTCAACAAGTCTGAATCTTGTGTATGCTATATAAGGCAGTATTACAGAATATTAGAGTGCAGAATAAAAATGTAAGCACAATCAGCAAAAATAAAGAAGCAATTCAAATAAATACAGTTAACAAAGTGCAATACAGGCTTTAAATATACTTATTTTTCAGTTGTTTGCAGTGGATGCCTTGGATTTCAGTTCAGATGTAATCCAAATCTTTGGCTAAAGTCACCAAACTCTGACCAGCTCCAGTCAACACAAAAACCAAATAGTTGTATAAAACCAGCACACAATAAAATATAAAAAAAAAAAAAAAACAAAACAAAAAAACAACGGCTAAAAAACATACTGTCGAAAAAGGCTTTAATAAACAAAAAAATATGTACACACAGATGTACAACTGGTAAGCACTTTCATGCTAAATACGAACTTCTTCAGACCAGCTCCAGTCACCTCACATAGCAGATCACAAAGATTATTCCCTCTAGGTCCAAAGAGTCTTAACCCCTCTATATCCTGCACTGATAAGGTCTATCATAGAATACAATCTCCTTCTTTGGGATGTATCTTGTTAAACATATCAAGCAGTTAGAGAGTCCCCAAAAGTTAGTAACAAAAACATCCATGGGACTAAAGAACTTGAGCTGGCTGCTGGCCTTGTTCCTGTGTTCAGTGACCTACAGACTCCTTAGAAGAGATCTGTCTCTTGCTTTATGGGTCAGTAGGGAGCTGTCAGCACAAAATCTCTCCACAAATCAAACAGCCCTGCAAACACTACAACCAGCTGCCTCTGCAAATAAGTAGATCATAGTGGAGAGAAAGACGTGTAATGCAGCTATACACCTTCTCAGAAATAAACTTGTTCTCCAGGTTAAGCAATGTGGCACACTATCTTCCTTTAAAGAAGGGATAAGACAATTAGATGAATATTCATAATTTCACCTCAAAGATGACTGGCCTATTGTCCCTTGAAAAAGGAGGAAAGGTCTGAGGGTGGGTACTGGTAAGGTGTAAATGTCCACATGGTCCAATTGCTTTTTGTGTTCTGTGATTCTATGAATAAGCTACTGATCCATAGTCAATCAGTCTGAGCATGTGAGCTACCAGCCTAGACCAGTAAAAGCATGGATGGTTGTTAAGTAAACACAGTTAAAATATCAGCATTATTTCAAGTTACTAGACTAGATAAGACATACAGGCAAATTTATAATTTCTGTAATATATCTCTAGCAGACAAACTAAATTTAAAGCATTAGCTATGGATACATTGAGGGTACTTCTTTTTTCCTCTTCTTCCGGCTTTTCCTGGTTAGGGGTCGCCACAGCGGATCACCTGTCCGCTCATGATTGGCAGTGGAGTTTTACGGTGTCAAGTTGCCAGAGCAGCACCCAACCTTCCATAGTAGGCACACACATGCACACACTCACACCTAGGGCCAATTTAGAGTGTCCAATCCACCTACAGCATGTCTTTAGGATGTGGGAGGAAACCGGAGCACCCGGAGGAAACCCACGCGACCACAGGGAGGACATGCAGACTCCGCACAGAAGGCACCCCAGCCAAGAATCAAACTGGAGAACCTCTTGCTGTGAGGCAGCAATGCTAACCGCTGCACCACCGTGGCCACCCTATGGATACATTGATGTCAATGGATACATTAAGGGTACTAATATTCATAAATATCAATACTGACCGAATGGGTATGCAGCCTATAATAACAAATACTTCAGTGAAATTGTTCTGATATTCACACACAAAATGGCATTAAAATATATTAAAGGAAAAAAGAAGACTGCTCTATCTATTTCAGAGAACTGTAACTACAAATTTCAGAGCTATGTAATTTGTCGGGTTATGCAAAGTGTTCTGCATAGTAAACATTCAACGTATACAACTATTGCATGTTATAGGTTACTGCATTTCTCATCTGTAACTGTAGTCTGTAAACATGAGGACCTGTGGATCAGTAAACAGGGCATTAGCCAAATATATGGAAGCATGTTCAGTCTCAATATTTTTTATTTCTGCTTCATTGCAATGTAAATATATTTTCACTTTTTGCATACAGTGGTGTGCAATAATTATATCCCCCAAGCTGTTTTTTTATCTTTTGTTTTACTGATCCCCCCATTGTGTACTTGCAGTTGACCATAGGGTCTATATTACGTCACTGAAATCGTATTCTGGTGAACACCTATCCACCAACACCTAATCAGAGAAAATCGTGTCAGTGATTCGCTGAATTTACTAAGGGCAAGGCAATACTTGCCCGAAGAACAATGGAGCAACATCTACGTCAGTTGAACCCATCCAATGTGATGGGCTTCACCCCCCACACCCCTCAATGTGAGGGGGGAGCTTTGCCCTCCATGCCCCCCTAACTATATATACCAACTCTGAGATTGCACTACAGTGAAGAAAAAGGCAAAGCTCTATTCCTGGCCAGTTATGTCCTTGCCCTTAGTAAATTCAGTAAATCGCTGAAGCAATTTTCGCTGATCAGGTGTCAGTGAATAGGTGTTCACCGTAATACGATTTTAGCGACATAATATAGCCCCCTGACCATATGCTGACAGTGAACTTCCAGTTCATAGGTTCATAGGCTGGTACTAGGCTATCGGCCCTAGGGCCTGTACAAGCCTAGCCATAACAATTCCCTGGCTATTTCTTCCCATAGTTGCTCTTGTTTGTTATCTAGGACTGCTTCATCTGTAAGCAAAATGAGAAGACAATATGGAGAGCTTCTTGCACCATCAAGGAGATTGTCACATACATTTTTTTTTTTGGTGGCTTAACTAGATGGAGCTGATAACATCATCATACTCATCACTACATGTAACATCAGTTAGCTCTAGCTCTGTGCTCTAATGCTGAAATTTAATGGCAATCTGCCTTGCAGTTATGGCATGCCTCATATCATCTGGGAAGTGCCGGGTCACAGACAGAAATCTTGCCCCTCTGTTCCTTCATCCTAGAATATGTGATCCAAGAATATGCTGCCCTTTCTAACCCCACAACCCTACCTACACCCAGCTCCACTAGTGCCGTAGCCAGTAATCATTCTTGGGTCCTCTGGTTCACATTCAAGGCTCCATATCTCTGTGTCCTGGAACCAGGTTTGGCTCCATCTCTTTATGTCCTGAAGCCAGTTTCCCATCTGCTTTTCCCTCTGTGACTCAAGTATATAAAATGCACTGCATTAAAATCTGTAGCTGCCTATTTCTGTCCAAATACTGCCCCAAACTGTACATAACAGAAAAAAAAATGTTTGTAGCTTTGTAAAAAAATGTTTGTAGCATTATCTAATTCTAAGAGGTACTGAGATTTCACAATATACTATATACTTTTATTAATCTGTCGCTCATGTTATATCCATTTTTCATAGTAAACATGCCATGAAGCCAAAGAATGTTTTTTAGTTACTAAAACAGACAAAAACACAAAATGTAGGCTTGCTCAGTCAGTGTTTCCTTCTTTTATAACTCTCCATGTGAGATAATCCATTTACAGTTTGACAAGTCATTGTTAAATATAAATGGATTTTTACTGAAACTGCAACATTGCTGTTAAAATAACAGATTTCAGTCATATGGTATTCAAAATTAGTCTAGAACTACATTATGAAGCATTTATATTATAATTTTACCTCATAACTGATGTTTTCTCTCAGTAAGACTGCATGGTCAAAGTACGATTTAATTTTGTTTTATCTCAGGATGGTTTAATGCTAATGAGAGTTAAAGGCCAGATGGTGCTATACGCACATACTCACCATAGGCTTGCTAATGTGAAGATGAATGCACACTCCACTCCCTGACAGTGTTTTGTCAATAATAATGCATTTCTGTTCATTTTTCAATCCAACATTTCTTTCTGACATGAATAACTATTTTAGACTCCTGTGGCAGACTTCTTTGAGCAGAAAAAACACTAACCACATTGTGCCATCTTTTGTGTTTGTTGTTTTTGCAGAAAAAAAAATCATTGGTCAAACCAATTAATCATAAAACATTTTACAGATGTCTCATTCGGGTGTGCTGCATAAAAAGCAGTTAAGATAAAGGTTTTCCTTAGCAATATCTACCCTGATACAATTCCAGATCATAGTTTAGTGTGACAGAATATTTATATTACCTGTGGGGAAACTGAACCGAGATCCCCAGAAAAACAAGTGAGTGAATCAGATGTATAAGCCATGGGTTTATGTATATCTTAGCTTTAAAGTTCCTAGAATCAAATAAACTATTTAAGTTACTATATCTCATTCAGCTAGGAGAAATCAAACTCAAATATACTGTATTGAAAACAGTTATCAACTGGCTCTCATAACCTCATATTTCATTTGAAAACATTTACCTCATATATTATCTGTATACAATGTCTTAGTTTTTTTTTCGTCATCTCATCAGCAAAGTATTCAGTATGTGTAAAGAAATTATTCCCTGTTAGAAATATGCACAAAACGAGTTAGGCTCTTAAAGCAAGCAGTTTAAATGCTGTTTTTTTTTTTTTTTTTTTTTGTTTAAATTCTTTATCTATGAGACATTTTTACCCTTTGGTTTGGATGTTAGCCTGGATATGTTGCAGTCACCTTGATGTTTATAGGTATTAGCTGAGTTAAAAGCCCTGTGTTTCTAAAGTATAGCCAAACTACCCACTTATGCTGTGCTCATGAGATCAATAAAAAGGCCGTAATATGCATGTCCACAGCTAGTGAAGATTGGATTTATTGCCCGGATCTACCCATAAATACCTAGGAAGTAAAAGTCATGGGCATTAAGAAGCCATGTAGCTGAAACACTTGATATCCTTTAGGGTACATTTGCATATATCCCACTGGCCTCCGTTACAGGAGGTTTAAGGTACCACACAGTGAAACTTGCAGCTTGGCTTGTTTTTTCTTGCAGTTTCAACTAAAGAGTTTGTTTGAGTGACCTTTTTACCCTTTGGTTTGGATGTTAGTTGAGATATTTTGCAGAAACCTTAATGTTTATGAGCATCAGCTGGATTTAGAGCCTCGTGTTTATAAAACACAGCCAAACTATCCATTTATGTTGTGCTGATGAGGTCAATAAAAATATAAAAAAATGTATGTCCACAGCTAGTAGGACTTGGCTTTATTGGCCTGAAGCTGCCTATAAAGATTTAAGACATAAAAAAATCAAGTTTTAATAGACTGTGCAAAACTATAACATCATTCTCAGTGAAGAGAGAGAGAGCAAAATATAAAGTGTGATGAAAACGGAAGAACCAGTGCAAATAAAATAAGAACATTTGCAGTTGAAGTGGGACAAAATAGCAGACATTGATTTTAATGTATATCAATGAGAATTTTCACCATTTGGGTATTTTTCCGATAAAACATTAAAAAGATGCAAAGCCCAAAAATGTGACAGAGTAACTAAGTAAAAATGAGGTCAAATGAGGTAGTAGCCCATGATGGACTAATAGTGCTTGACTTACAGTGCTCACGTGAGTGGCCAGCATCACCAGAAAACGAAAGACCTGGTCAGTTAAAGAAAGTTTGGAAAGATGCATGATATTCATGGAAATGAACATTGTTATGTGGATATAAGAAAGAGGTAAAGGCAGAAAGCCTTGAAAAGTAATGCAAGAGAAAAAGACCAAGAAAAACACAGGTAGTGAAAATATAGTCAGAACTTGAAAACTAGGGAAAGAAGGGGCTGGTTGTTAAAGGTATGTCAGCTAGCATATGTAAAAAAAAATATATATATTACTTGTTTTATCAGGTAAATATACTGGATAAATGCAAGTGTACTTTCAGGAGCATACATCAAATGAATATATCAATCATCTAAATAGATTATACCAATACAACAAGCAGAATACGCTCAAAATGTGCAAATGAGTTATTGATTTACCTATACTTATTTATTTCAGTTTTATTACCATGTTAAGACCCCTCTGATCCACTGACTGTCTTTCAAGGGAGATGGGAAAAGCAGATTCAGCTTCACAAAATTTTCTACATGATAAATGATTTCACAAAACTTTACAAAAGTGAAAATTAAACTCACTGTTAAAATATTAAAACATTTTTTTTCAGGTAGGCTTTTCTGCCTGCACCTGCTTGATTCAGGACTGGATTCCCCATATCCATGCTACTTACACAAACTCTGAGAATACTGTACCCCATAGTAGGGGGCTTCTCAGAGGTACTGTAATTGTAAAATTAGTGTACTCAAACATTAGTGTTTGCACATTTGAATGATAAAACTTGTGTGATCATCTGTCTAGCTTCTGAAAATGTTCATTACGTACAGACATGATGCAAGGATAAATAAAACCTGTGCAATTATTTTCAATATTAAGTACTCAAAAACTAAGAGAGGCAGTTAATAAAAGCTAATAAAAACTATAGTTCTGACAAATAATTTTGGTTTGTATATATTTATCTTATATCTAATGAATAGGTTCCAGAAGACAATTGTATTAGTTCATCAACATTTAACACAGTCTAGTTCAGATGACAGAAATATATTTAGCACACACCCTCACCTAATTTCTCTGTTATCATCTAATATATAGTATTTGTTCATGATAGAATTTATGCAGCACTGAACAGGTAATATTTATTATCTGTATCTGCATCATAATCTGCTATAGGACGGAATGATTTGTAGAACTTACATATTTAGCAGTACCTATATTACAGCTATGAGTACTTTACATGTGAACTTTAAGTTTTGATTGAAACAACATGTTGTGATACTCGGTCTGATGCAAGTCAATAGGTGGTAGTTGTTCCACTCTCTAGATTAATAAATGCCAAAAGCTTTGTCCCAGGTCATATTTAGTTGATGGTACTGTCAAAAGCATGCTGCCTGAGGAACAAAGTTCCAGACTGGCGTAGACAGAGATTATGTCACAACGGTGCTTACATTCCTACTTGTAAAAAAGACTACTGGTCATATATATTTATTTATTAGAAATATCAGTCTGATTGCTAAAACAATTCATTATCAATGTCTGGTATTCAACAGTGAATAGCATAGACTGAGAGATTCTATTATTTAACTTTAGTGTGCCTTACTTCCATCACAGTCCTGCACCAAGCAGCAATAAAGGGAGTTTTACTTCTTCAAAGAACAGCCTCAGTGATAGTGTAACCCCACCTGTATTGACTCTGGAATCAGACATTCCCTTATTTGATATAGCAAAGAAAATTTGATTTATTGTTGAGTATGTGATTAAACTATTTAGAGGAGGACATATTTTGATTTAGGCAAACATCAAGTTACCTAAAGGAGGGATCCACTGTCAGTTCTAATTCTAAAGCCTTGATTTTATATTGGTCAGATCATTTTCTACCAAATAAAATACCCTTTGTCTTTTGTCTGTACAAGGAGATCCATTCAGTGAAAACAGACTCTTTTATTATGTTTATGTATGCAGTTCACTGAACATTAGCTGCATACCCTGCATACTAAATTACCCATCATTGTTATGGCATCATGAGTTTTTCACAAAACAAGACTGAAGCAATTCTCCAATAACAGAGAACTGTGATACCTTCTCAGGCAGGTATCTTAAATCAAAATTAGGGTATTCTTTTATTTCACCTCAAATGTCAGGTCACACCAACAAAGGATAAACAACAACAACAAAACATCTGTATCTTTTTCATGCTCCTCCAGCCTTTAAGCCAGAAGGCCATGATGATATCTCCATGATTATTTGAGTTCAGATTATTTGAGAAGCTACTTCTTCAAAGGTATGTGTGTGTGTATTCTCTCTGAGACACACCTATCTCCCCTCCAACATGTCCTAACTATGTTGCAAAAGAGATTGAGATCCCTTAAGTTGTTGTTCACACTACCATTGGACTTGTGAACGTGTAACAGATCTGAAAAGATAGTGACTGATGTGGCTCTGTATGCGAGGCAGAGGTCACCTCTTACTAGCCTGTATGATACTGAGAATAGGAACACGGGTTTGAGATGATCTGCATAGTTTTTATGATTTAGGCTTTGGTTATTCTTTTTTAGTAAAAAAGCATTATTATAATTCCAGTTGTGACAACTGTTTGGGCAGGTACATACCAAAAGGGACAGTATATTCAATGGTTGGCCTAATGAGATCCAAGTACAGCGAATGATTACATCTCTGGAACTGGATGCCATACTTTTAGATATAACCTGTGCAATGAAAAAGGGCTTCCTTTTAATTGTGAATACATGGTGATCAAAGGACAGATCATTGTTGACACAGGTTCAGAGATCCCTGACTATGGGATCAACTTTGACTGGTACATTGTCAATGTAATATTTACAAGAGAAGTCAAGCTTGCCAAAGTTTAGTATTATACATTTCATGGCATTTAGTTTTAGTCCATGGTTTTGACACCACTTATGTGTTTGGGAAAGGTCTCTTAGAGGATTTTGTTATCCTCTGGGAATTTATGATAGCACCATGTTTCCAGTCATCTGTAAACATGGTCAACCATAAACCTTTAACATTTGTTTTGCCCTCCGAGATGTAAATGCAGAAGAGGAGTGGTCCAAGGACTGAATCCTGGGGTATACTGCTAGTGACAGGTCTTTTGGAAGAGGTAGAGATGCCCACCTTACAGTTTGCTATTCAATGAGTTATAGGGATTTATATTTAGCTGGGAGAGTTTATCTATGATGCCCATGTGTGGGATGGTGTCAAATGAATTTGTGAGCTCTAGATATGCAATGTGCACTGGTTTGCCTCATCCATTCCCTCAGTAACCTTCTCAAAGAAGTCAAACAGGTAAAGTAGGCAAGATCTACCCTTGCCAAAGTTGAACTGGCAAAGGTTGAGAGTGTGAGGGGCCTCAATCCTCACCACTAACACCAGGGAGGTCATCTCCTAGAAGAGAAAAAAGGATAACTGATACACACAGTAAAGTACAATTTGCCTTAAGTGCACACAGAGATCACAGTCAGTCTGGGGCTAGTTGCTCCTTTGCTCACCAGGTCCCCAATAAGACTCTCCACTGGCACAGCTATAGGGTCCAGGTCTCAGCCTAGCTGGGCAAGCTAGAACCTCCAGTAGCCTCTCTGTCCAACCAGTGCTTTGTGTGCCTGCCAAGTAGATGACACAGCACATACACACTTTGAGATAAGAATTTCTACAACTCTACAGACACTCCTGGGAAAGGCTGGCACAGATTCTCCAGCTGTGTCCCTTTACCCAGACTATATGGTAGTAATTACTGCCACCACCCAGCTAATAATATCAGCTACTAAAAGGCCCTGAAAAGGGTGTCCAATTTTTACTGTGCAATATTATAATCCAATGGTAGTATGACTAACAGTCAAGTCTTACTTTAGAGTGGCCTATTACAATAACCTCTATAAATATGCAATGTACTCTAGAGCTTATCTCTACACAAACCAGCCACAGGTAGAAGGTTTTAAAAATATTTAATAATAAATAATTAAAACACAAGACAAAACTACTATACCACAGAGATATCTAAAAGTTCAGAGATTACACAGAAACTTAAAATAATACAGTAGGACTGGTCTGATTTCAAAGAAAAATACCTAATTAATCTTTACTAGCTTTAACTATTCCTACAAGAAATCACAGTGCTAGAAACTTACATGTGAGCTTAGGCAGAGTGCTGAGTTAGATATCCAAGATCAAAATGCTCGCAGTCTCTTGTGAGAAATAGTATTTAAACATTACTAACAAACATGCCTCTAAGGCCCTCCCAAATTACATCATTTTTGACACTTAGGTTTTCCCAGTATTCATATTGCATTGACAGTTAAGTTTTCCCAGTATTCATATTGCATCATCTTAACACCTGGTCTGAGTTCTCAGGCCACAAACTGCATTATTTAGCAATCTAACACCTGCTCAGAAACTTACAACAATACAAGGCATTTCACATATTCACTCTAGCTGAAACTAGAGCAATAAAGCACCTTCCATATGTAAATTCTGGTCATAAACTTTAGCCTTAAAACAATGGGCATGAAACTTTCATCCAGATGCCCTGGAGCTGAATTCTAATATGAAGGGGTCACAATATGTTTCACTGGGCCAGTAGAGTGCAATGTTGCCACATATTTTGCAGTTCCACATTTCACAGTAGTCTTTTACATTCAAGAAAACATGCCTGTATTTTACATTTATTTACAAATGCCAGAATTATATATCAAATTCTATTTGACTAGGCTGGCAGCCTTCACCCATCTCTCCCCAATCGCCACAGAGAGTTTGAAGGGTAACTGTATTATTTATTAATTCCATAATGACTCTTTCCATAGCCTTACAAATGAAGGCTGGTCAGGCTTATGGCTCTATAATTGCCTGAGTCCACTGAAGCTCCATCTTTTTGCAAGGGGATGACTGTTGCTGTCCTCCATTTAACCAGCCTGAAGCCTGTTTGAAGGCTGATATTGAATAGCCTCTGTAGGGGGTCTGGCAAGTCCTGTTTCATGATGATCACTAGGCAACCTAGTATGCTATCTGGTCCCATGGAAGTAGAGTTCTTGGCCTTTGATAGTGCCTTGAGGACTTGTTCTTGGGAGATTTGAGAGTGGGTATAGATGCGGGTATGTGAACACAGAATATAGGAGGAGGGAGGGGGAAGTTTGAGCTAAATTTATCCCCTACTAAATTAGCTATGTCCAGCTGTGTCCCTTTACTCAAACTATGTGGTAGTAATTACTGCCACCACCCAGCTAATAATATCAGCTACTAAAAGGCCCTGAAAAGGGTGTCCAATTACTACTGTGCAATATTATAATCCAATGGTAGTATGACTAATAGTCAAGTCTTACTTTAGAGTGGCCTATTACAATAACCTCTATAAATATGCAATGTACTCTAGAGCTTATCTCTACACAAACCAGCCACAGGTAGAAGGTTTTAAAAATATTTAATAATAAATAATTAAAACACAAGACAAAACTACTATACCACAGAGATATCTAAAAGTTCAGAGATTACATAGAAACTTAAAATAATACAATAGGACTGGTCTGATTTCAAAGAAAAATACCTAATTAATCTTTACTAGCTTTAACTATTCCTACAAGAAATCACAGTGCTAGAAACTTACATGTGAGCTTAGGCAGAATGCTGAGTTAGATATCCATGATCAAAATGCTCACAGTCTCTTGTGAGAAATAGTATTTAAACATTACTAACAAACATACATCTAAGGCCCTCCCAAATTACATCATTTTTGACACTTAGGTTTTCCCAGTATTCATATTGCATTGACAGTTAAGTTTTCCCAGTATTCATATTGCATCATCTTAACACCTGGTCTGAGTTCTCAGGCCACAAACTGCATTATTTAGCAATCTATCACCTGCTCAGAAACTTACAACAATACAAGGCATTTCACATATTCACTCTAGCTGAAACTAGAGCAATAAAGCACCTTCCATATGTAAATTCTGGTCATAAACTTTAGCCTTAAAACAATGGGCATGAAACTTTCATCCAGACACCCTGGAGCTGAATTCTAATATGAAGTGGTCACAATATGTTTCACTGGGCCAGTAGAGTGCAATGTTGCCACATATTTTGCAGTTCCACATTTCACAGTAGTCTTTTACATTCAAGAAAACATGCCTGTATTTTACATTTATTTACAAATGCCAGAATTATATATCAAATTCTATTTGACTAGGCTGGCAACCTTCACCCATCTCTCCCCAATCACCACAGAGAGTTTGAAGGGTAAATGTATTATTTATTAATTCCATAATGACTCTTTCCATAGCCTTACAAATAAAGACTGGTCAGGCTTATGGCTCTATAATTGCCTGAGTCCACTGAAGCTCCATCTTTTTGCAAGGGGATGACTGTTGCTGTCCTCCATTTAACCAGCCTGAAGCCTGTTTCAAGGCTGATATTGAATAGCCTCTGTAGGGGGTCTGGCAAGTCCTGCTTCCTGATGATCACTAGGCAACCTAGTATGCTATCTGGCCCCATGGAAGTAGAGTTCTTGGCCTTTGATAGTGCATTGAGGACTTGTTCTTGGGAGATTTGAGAGTGGGTATAGATGCGGGTATGTGAACACAGAATATAGAGACGTACCTCCCTGGACTACATGAAAAGAGACATAGAGGAGCTCTCAGATTTGACCCTGAGCAGTATCCTACCCTCACCAAGAATGATGCCACAATACAGAGACAAAATGATCAGCTTTAGTAATTGGCTTAATTACTGGTGTCATTCTAAGGGGATCCAATGTCTGTCTGCCTGGGATCACATGCTTGACACACCTGTCACCCTGGGCTTCCGGATTTTGGCAAAGGCTTTTTAGGCAAGGCTCAAATGATAAACCCTGCTCAATGCCAGAAGTCTAAACCTCAAGATGCACACCAAGCCCTCCTCAGTATGGAGAACATCGATGTCTGTGCTGTGACTGAAACCTGGTTCAAGGCTCCTGAGAGCACCCCAGCACTATCAGGTTATACAAAATCCAGATATCCATATTCATAAAGGATACCCACACCTCCAGGTTAGTGGCAATGCGCATCGGAGACCATCCAGGTGTAATTAACCATAGGTAAAACAGTTTGTAACATGCTACAGACCACCTTCTCAAACTCAGGAAACCCACACAGCCTTCCTGAAGACACTGGAGAGTATGAATGTCTCTCCAAACACCATCATATTGGGTGACTTCAACTACCCAAACATAGACTGGGAACATTACTCAAGCCCCAACACCCTAGCCCAAAGGTTTCTGGAGTTCATAAACTCAAATGCTATGGAACAACTAGTCACCATTCCCACAAGAGGAGAAAATATACTAGACCTGATCATCACAAACATGGGGACAAAGTATATCCCTCATTGGTGAGATCAGACCATAAATTAATCTCAATGGAGATCCACATCCACCCCCAGCAAAAGACCACAGTGAAGAACTTCTCAAAAGCAAACTTCACACTTAAGACTAGAGTGGTATCCTTCAGCCAGTGGAAACCATGAAACCCTTACAAATGCCTTCTCCAGGAATGTATGGATCAAGCAATCCCTAATAAAATCAAGACCCTTTCCACCAAAGCCATAAACAAACTCTACAACAAGAGGAGAAAGCTACTACATGACAGAGCAAGGAAGGCATCTCTGATCAATACTAGCAAAACTCATAAAATCATCCAAGGCCAACTTTGAGAGAAAAATAGCTAATGACACAAAAGACAATCATAAGGCCTTCTTTTGATAAAAATCACTGAACCCACAGACATTGCCAACATACTGGCAGACCCAAAAGGAGAAATATCTATCCCACCAGAGTCTAGCCTCCCAAACATCTCAGATGCCCAGGTGAGACCTGCAAAAACACAGCATCAATGCATGAACTCAATGAGGAACTAAACCCACACATAAGGCTGCTGTTTAATCGTCTGCAAAGCTATGGAGAGGATCATAATGGAACTCATAAATAAAGACATTGGGGACCTACAGACACTGGATCCTATCCTGCCTCTTGAACTTGGTCGACTTTTTCGAAACAGTCACTAAGGCCATTGATGAGGGTAAGGCAGTTCACACAGCCTACCTTGACCTAGCAAAAGCATTCGACACAATACCCGGCATCATAGAAAAGCTCACCAGCTTAGATGTAAACCCATATGTCACAAGATGGGTTGCAAACTGGCTCAAGGACAGAACACACAGGGTTAGAGTTGCTGGTGCCATGTCAGACTCATTTATTTTTGACAAAATTTGCAGATGACTGCAAACTGGGCACCATAATTGACACTCCATCAGACACAGACATCCTCTAGAGAGGTCTCATAGAAATGGATAACTGGTGCCAGAGCCATGGCCTTAAGCTAAATGCCAAAAATTGTATAGTCATACCCTTTTAATTACCACATAGGTGGTAATCCATTAAACACGGAAGAAGTTATCAGGGACCTGGGGACCTAAGTTGACAGTAACGACACTCACATTGCCAAAGTGGTTAGGAAGACCTTCTACATTGCCCACCTGATCATGAAGGGATTCACATCCAGATCAGGAGAGGTCATTGTACCCCTGTACTCTTCACTTATCAGACCAATGATTGAACACCTGCAGCAGTTGGAAAGACCCCAAAAGTTCCTCACCAAAGATGCTCGACTGAAGAAACTCCAGCTCTGAGCATACTGTCTGCTCAGAGGTGATCTGTGCCTGACATACAAGGCCATGTCCAACCCGGAATTAATGGACATGCTCCACCTCAAAAATCCAAATCCACCAGAGCCACGAGAGCAAGAGACTTAAACCTCAACACGGATATAAATAGACAGATTCATCACCCAGAGACTCCCTACACTATGGAACAGAATCCAGTCCATGTGAGGCAGAGCCCCTCACTGACTCTGTTCAAGAGAAATCTGGGAATCATCTCTGTATCACTGCTGGACAGAGGCACAGCAAACTAATGGGTATAGTATTCTCATCCTAAGGGGTGGTGAAAGCCACACACACTCTGGCTAGGCTTGTAAATGCCCTAGGGCAGATAGCCTAGTATGAACCTATGAACCTATGAACCTATAGGAGGAGGGAGGGGGAAGTTTGAGCTAAATTTATCCCCTACTAAATTAGCTATGTATACTGGATCTGAGTATGTGATATCATTTACCATTAGTTCGGTGCTAACATAGGTAAAGAAGGGTTTGCAATTCTCCTTTGCATGAGTGGTGATTTTTACCTCATTTTTGGCATTGGTTAATTTGACCAGTGCCAGTTGTTCCATGTATAGTTTAGAAAATGTTTTTTTTTCATGCAATTAGTTATTTTTCTTTTATTATCGAGGATGTTTATATTTGGGTTCTACCGTAGGGTTTTATTCTTAAACTTTGCACTGTATTTACTGTATTTACTTTGGAGGGGGACATATGTGTCTTTGTAACTATTTACATGTACATAGAATTTAACAGTAAAGGTTTCCACATAATCATTGGGGCATCAGGTTGGAAGGAGATTTTGAATTTAGTAAGGTCATCACTCAGCTTTAATTTATTTATTTATATTTATTTTACATTTGTTAACCGGGAAAGTCTGACTTGGAACAAAGCCAATTTTCAGTGGAAGCCCGGGGAGAAAGGCTCCAGATGTATGTCTTTGTAACGTGAGAGGAAACCGGAGCACCAGGAGGAAACCTACACATTAATAGATTAGTCTTTGCATAATTTCTGAATACCAAGGCATTAGAAGATAATTTCCTCCTTCAGTCACAAAGTGAATGTGACAGATTTGTGGTCTGATCTGACCAGGTAGGAAGTGACAAGTGGTGGGTGCAATGTTGTCTTATATTGGTAAGGACTGTGTCTAAGATTTCATCACCCTGTATGGGGTGTGGACTAAGTGGCCCAGAGAGTTTGTATTGATGAAGTCCAGAAATTTCCAGCAAATGTGTTTGAAAATATATAAGTCTTCCAATTAATGAAGGTGTAGTTGAATTCTCCTAGGATAATGGTGTTTTGCTTAATACATATGGACTCCATACTAGTCATATAGAAGTATGGGCTCCTGGGGAAATAAAGGGGGTCCTATATTTAGCCCTCCTGCCACATCCTACTCAAGAGTGTCAACTCTAACCCTACACATTACTTTTCTAAAAACCCTTTCCCTAACAGTACTAATACTCAAGACAAAAGGACACAGAACACACACAACATAAAACAAGCACAACACTGCATCCATTCCCTTATCTAACCCTTACTTTAATCCTTATCCATAAACACTTGCACATACACATCAACTACTATAACACATTCTTGCACATTGTCACAACCCCTGTGTTTTCATTGAATCATTACTTCTTCTTTATACTCCCATTTACCTACAATGTATAAAACTAAAGTCAACCATATCGGATTCAAACAAAAGAACATTCACTCATTTGGGCAGTCTTACTTTTTTTATGCCCAGAAAACCTTTTCAAGTGAAATGAGTTTTCAACCTTTTGACTGATAACCATATATCTATATCTATAGCTATAGACACACACGCACACACACACACACACACACACACACGCACACACACACACAGGTGTTTTTTGTATTATTTTAAAAGACTGCAAATTATTGTTGTTAAAATGTTTTCTAATACTTTGGAGCTTTTCTCCCCAGGCCACCGCTGAAAATGGCCTCCTACCCTTTCCATGTAATCAAATGGCAATAAAGATATATATGTTTATATATAAATGCAAGGATAAATTATATAAATGATAGTCCACAACAGCTAATACTTTATTGCAAACTAGGCAACATCCAAACATTATGCAAAATTGCACAATGTGATATAAATTCATATCAGGACGTATGCATAATTCAAATTTTTTAACCATACAGTAAATGTATGAAAATAAAGAACAAAATTACTGTGGCTACTATTCAGTCTACAAAGTGTACTAGTAAAGACATTAATATAATTATTCATCAGAATCAGCTGCCTAGTAACATTGGCAATGCCACAGAAATGCATATAAATTCTAAATTCACGAAATCTAGCTGAAGACAGAAATGCTGAAACAGGAAGTTGTTCTTCATAACAGTAGATGGCTATCAGTGAGCAAATCCTTGCTTCATTTTCAGTATCATTCACTGCTTTTCTTTCCATTATGAATAATTTTAATTTGTTATTTTGAAGTAGGTTTTCTAACATGATATTTTGTGCATTTTGATTTTCATTTGATTGACTGGACTATACCACATTTTCTATCAAATGTCTTTTCTGAACTTTTTTACCATCGCTTCAGAATGGTAAATGCTGATAGACTGCTGCTGTTATGTTTTTATTCCATGTCAGATAATGTCCTCAGAGCACTGCTTTCTTCAACACTGGTACTGCCTAACTGGGGAGGCAGGACTGTGAAAGTGAAGTATACTAGATGCTAGAACCGAGGACATACTCAGGGGTAGGCATGCAGCAGAATGCATTTGTTTAAGTGGAATACAAAGTTGCTATAGTGCTTTTTAAAGGAAATTATTGTATATAAATCTAATGAGAGGGTGTTGGAAAGCTGATTGTGCTAACTGGAATGTGACTCAGAATGTGATAGCCCAGAGTGATAATATTTTCTAGTAAAGGATTTTCAGCATCTGGAATGGGAACAGATGTAAGACGTCCTTGGCAGGGAACAGTATGAAGAAAGAAGTGTCCAGTTTGCAAGCATCTATAATCTCTTTATACACAATGCTAACATATGTTTTACAAGAGACTAGCATGTGTAAACTCCACAGCTGATAGCCATTGACCAGAATAATAAGGCTCAACAAGCAGCCATCACAGAGGAAATAACCTAAAAGCAACACGCTAACCACTTCCTGAGGAGCTCCAGGTATGGCATGAAAGACTGGAGCTGTGCCATACAGGGAACTGCTTATGTGACAATAACATCCAGCTGACTGGCTTGCCAGAGGGTATACCTCTCATCTGTCCAGATTTTTACAGAATGTGCAGATTTGTGCCTCATATGTTTGGTCTGTTCCTCATAAAATGTGTTGTTTTCTGGCAAATCACTGAGATGATCTGAGAACTGAAATCACTAAATAATGACATTTGAGTTGCAAACTTCATATCCTTTAGAAAATGTGTGTTAACACAAACCCTGTTACTGTAGCAACGTTTTAAGTTTATAAGAGCAATATTTCAAATCTGTCTCTATTTTGGGGCCTTTGTCCCCACATTATGATAAGCTTTGCCCAGATTTCTTGCACTAAGAGGTTGAGAGGTATGCCAGAGGGTAAAGAGGAACCAGATCCATTTAAGTTTATTCAGTCAACCTTGCATAACTGTTCAGCAGATACAAACTAGTGGAGACGGAATGAACACAACATGCTCAACAAGAGTCAAGACTAGTGTGTCTAGGCATTCTTTTATTCACATCTTAAGTTTTTTTGGACTGAAAAGAAGTGCTGAGAGGGTCATAGGAGCTTTATGCAAACATGTAATTGTTGGAGCTGGTGAAAGGTTTTGTTATATGAGGTAAAGACTTTAACCATTTTATCAAACCCTCCCGTTTAGACTACATTTAAGTGGACATAAGAAGAAAAAAACTCTTTTTCTTTTTCTAAGGTATTTTACAGACACCGGCTTTGTTGTTCAGTTTCACTTTCCCACTGCAGTAACTGCATAAAAAGGATCTTAACCACTGGCATTTGAGTTTTGGGATAAAGCAAAGCCTTACATAATCTGTGAAGAAGGGTTATTTAAAATATCATTAGTAGGTTTGGCACGCCAGTGTTTTACCTGTGGGCATACTGGCTACTAAGAGAAAATACTTTTTCTTGCTTAGCTCCCCCATTAGGACTCCAGAAAAGAAACATCATTTTTGGAAATGAGGTACAGAGGTTGAGGCCCTGTGCCATTTGCAGAAAGTAAGACAACAGTTACATTTTACATATAGCAGCCAGAATAAATTTCTGCCTCTGGCAAATTTGGATAAGAATACAGAAAAGCTGGAGGAGGACCAGTCCACTGCTGTTTGTAGAGAGTCAGACAGCAGTGACTCTTTACTTGTAACAATCAGATAAATTCTTACCTCTGCCAGATATGGATCAGAACAAAGAGGAAGAGAACTGTAAGGCCTTTACTAACCTGACCCTTTCCATCTGTGGATAAAGAGAATGGAGAAAAAGGGTCACACCAAAGAGACTGGCAAAGAAAACTTGATATAAGTAGCTGCAAACGAGGTTCAGGGATGGAAACATTACTGTACAGAACTATTTAATTGTGAAAGAGAGGTCAGTGACTCATTTGTAGTGCTTTAGAGACCAGTGGCCTCTTTATGGAGGTGTGATAGAACTACAACGATTTTAATTCCATTATATTTTATCAATAAAAGGATTAAAGTTTTTGCTTTACATCATACAATCACCTATATTATAATAATAAATGGCAGATTACAGTCTCTTAGTTAATCTGTTTTATTTTGGTTCTGCTAAGCTCCCATGTAACCAAAACTGGTGATACTGTGGGGCTAATGAAGTGAATGCTGTATATGTTACCAACCTTGCTCTGACTGGGGACCGATAACATTCCATAGGTACTGTGTGTCTTACAATATGTGACAAGGTATGGTTATAGATTTTTAGCTACAGTGTATCTATCCCATGCAACTTATATGGAGTTATGGATGTGCTGTTGTGGAACTCAATCTTAAAAATGTGCATGTTTGTGTCAGTTTGCTGAACTGAGATCTGTAGATTATGCAGATTGCAATCGTATATTTACTGCAACAATCTGACTAGTTAGAGATGACAGGACTGCTGATGTTAGAACAGTATGTGGTCCTGAAATATCTGATATGAATTTATAAGCATTTGTGAGTGTTTTTAATAATGTTCAGTGAGACAAATAAGTTTAACATCTGAGAAACTTTTGCATGCATATTTTGTTTAGTGTGTGCTTGCCTTTTCTCCTTCTACTGATGATCCACTTGTTTTTGGCAGAAAAAAAATAAGAAAGCTAGGAGATGTGGGATGGAGGATGGCATAATGGTTAAGGTGTTTACCTTACAGACACAAAGTGCAGTGTTTGATTCTCAAATGGGATAACTGGCTAGGCTTAAAATGGCTCACAAGTGCAGTTAGCCTAGTACTAACCCATGAACGTATAATTCTTTGGGAAAATGGAAGTTTATGTGATCAAACAACGCAGAAATCCATATGAGAGTGGAGTTTGTAGCTTTTGTCACTTTACTATACCCCAAGAGAGTTATTATTTTTCTTTTTCTTTGCAACTGAACTTTATTATAGCCACACAAGACAACAAATTTTGAAAACAACCAACATGCCAATATAAATGCTGCACATTATCAAAATCTCTAACATCACATACACTTATACAGACATACATAAAAAAGGAAATAACATTAAGTCATGGAAGCTAAGACAAAGTATCCACCACAGGCCATTGCTGCAGCAGAGGCCTCACCCTTCCTAATATACTGCTTCTAGTAGTAATATACAGTCCTGCCAGCTGACAAATATTCCCTAATTGTGAGTTTCAAAACATCACCTGCTAATCAGCCTTGGTCTGACTTTATGTTGGGTTATCTATAACTGTAAGTCATTCATAAGTTCTACCAATATTTTAATTTGTGGTGGATTTCAAGTTTTTCACTTCTTACTGATTACCTTCTTGGGCAGGAGCAGTAAAAGGTAGAATAGTATTCCCTTGTATGAAAATGCCCTACCTGCCTCTATAAGTATAGTAAGGAAATATATATTTGGAGTTATGGTCAATGATGCCCCAAGCTCCAGCATCCAGCACATTTGTAGTACCTGCCTAAATGCATCTAAGGCTGCACAATCCCACAAAAATATGTGGCCATCTGCTTCTTTGATCCCCATGGCACCTCCAATTGGTGGAAGCCATCCCTGGATATATTTTGAATAATCTAGCTGAGGATTAAAAAAGGTATTGCCACCTGAAGAATTCATATTTCCTTGATTTAGTTGTATACCATAACAGATCTAGCAAACAGGAATAATGTTCATAGGTTCATAGGTACATAGGTGTGTACTAGGCTAATGGTCCTGGTGCCTTTACAAGCCTAGCCCATAGAAGTGCCCTGGTATTGTGCCGCCCGTTGTTAGTTCCCGGTGCCTCTATCAAGAAGAGCCACTGGAGTGATCCCTGGGGTGAACTTTCTATTACCTATCCACTCATCAAGATTTTGATTGAAGAGGGCTTGTGAGGTGCTCTGACTGACATGTATGGGAAGTCTATTCCAGAGCATGGGTAGTCTCTGGGTTATGAACCTGTCCCTCCAGCATGTTCTGTTGATTGTGGTAATGAGGCTGAGATCTCTAGAGCGTGTGGTGCAGAGGGATTGGGATTTCTTTAGATGTTGCAGACATGGATTTGTAAGTCAAGCAGAGATTGCCTCCTAGTATATGATCTGTGACAGACAATAGCTGGAGTATTTTGAGTCTGTCCATGTAGGACATGTGTTTAAGAACTAGGATCCTCTTCATGAGGTACTTTTGTGGCATCTCCAACTGTTGCAGGTGTCTAGTGATGGGCATGCCAAATGGGGCATTATATTCTATGATTGGTCTAATGAGGGATGAGTAGAGAGAAATGATGACCTCTTTCTTCCTGGATGGGAAACCCTTGGTAATGAGATGTGCCACATAGAAGGACTTTCTGACCACAGTGGCAATGTGGTGGTCGAAGGAGAGGTTGCTGTCAACCTGTGTCTCCAGATCTCTTATAACACCTTCAGTGTTCAGTGGGCTGCCATCAGTGTGGTAATTAGTGGGAACTGAGTTTTTCCCAAAGGGGATGACTACGCATTTTTTGACATTAAGCTTAAGACTATGGTTTTGACACCAGTCATTGGTCTCATTGAGGTCTTTCTGTAGGATGTCTGCTTCACTTGGCTCCCAGCTTGCAGTTGTCTATGAATTTGGTCACCCCGGGTCCCTCCATGTAGGCCTGGACATCTGAGAAGTAGATGCCAAACAGGAGAGGACCCAGGACCGCTCCCTGTGAGACTCCACTCTTGACTGGTTGGCAGTCTGACTTGGAGTCCGCTACTTTCACACTGTGGGTTCTATCTGTGAGCCAGTTTGCAACCCACCTAATGATATAGGGGTTGATGCCTAGTTTTCTGAGTTTATCAATAATTCCTGAGTGAGGAATGGTATCAAAGGCCTTGGCCAGATCAAGGTAGGATGTATGAACTGCCTTACCTTCATCCACTGCTCTGGTGACTGACTCAAAGAAGTCAACCAGGTTGAACAGGTATGCTCTACCTTTCACAAAACCAAAATGCATGGGATCTATAGTTTGGAGAGTCCCTGTATCCTTGTTAATTAGGTCCATGATGATGCGCTCCATAGCCTTACCTATCAGACTCATCAGGCTAATGTGGCGATAATTTCCAGGGTCTGTAGTCACTCCTCCTTTATGGAGAGGAATGACTGTAGCAGTGCACCATTCGACAAAGCCTGAGGTGAAGCTGTGAGTGAACAGAGCACACAGATGTGGTGCCAGTTCACATTGTAATTCATGTAGAACACAGCCAGGGATATTGTTGGGTCCCATGGAAGCTGTATTCTTGACCTTAGACTATGCAGCTTTAACCTGTGCTACAGTAATGTTGGGTTCCTGGCATTCTTCCGGTATTGAGATTGGTCTTTTGGGGAGGGGGGGGTAAAGCTGGCACTGAATCTGTCGGCCAGTATGTTGGTATAGCTGTTGGTTCAGTATAGAAGGTTCCACTGTAGGAGGTACCATTGTGCAGTAACAGTGCAAATCTGGGTATTACCATGGAGATCCTTGATATTACTATAGAAGGCTTTGGGGCTATTTTTAGTGTCTGCCACAGTTCTGCCTTCATAGCTGGCTTTGGAGGTTTTGAGGAGGGATCTCAACTTGTTGTTGAGGCTAATAAGGGAATTTTTCCAGTCTTGGGACTTCACCTTTTTCTGCAACAGTTTCTTCCTTCTGTTGTAGAGTTTATTAATGGCAGGTGACCACCAGACTTGCTTCCTTTTTTTAGAGGAGAGCATCTTGGTTCTGTTGGGTATGGCTAGTTCCATGTATTTATGTACGTGTTTGTACAGTGCATTGGTGTATGATTCAGCAGTCATGCATCTATTTTCCATTGGCATGGGTACAGTGAAGTTAGCTAGCTCTGTTTTAGGAGTCCAAAGTCAGCTTTGGAGAAGTTTTTCATGGTGGATACCTTTGCAGGGGGTGTGGGTGAGATGTGGATTTCCATGGTGATTAGTTTGTGGTCAGATCTAACCAGGGAGGAATTGACTACTGATGCAGAGCAATAGTTGCCCATGTTATTAATAACCAGGTCAAGGATGTTGCTTCCTCTAGTGGGGGTAAGAATGAGCTGGTCCAGGACATTGGAATTGATGAATTCCAGGAAGCATTGGGCCAGTGCATTAGTACATGAGTAGTTTTCCCAGTTGATGGAGGGGTAGTTGAAGTCACCTAGTATGAGAGTGTCGAGTTGGATCTTAATAGTTTCCAGGGGTGCTTAGGAATGTGGAGCGAGAGTCTTGGGACATGAATTGCCATCTTGCCCAATGTTAGTTGTACCTGGAGTATCTTAGATGCGTTATGCTGGGCTACTAGTCTGGAGGTGTGCATATCCTTTATGAATATGGAGACACTACCACCTTTGGAGCTTTGGTCCATTTTCTGGGGGCGAAAGATGTGGAATGAGTTATAGCCTGGTAGCGCAAGGGGTGCTTTCTGCTGTTTAAGCCAGGTTTCCATTACAGCAAAAATGTCAATGTTCTCCATTTTGAGGAGTGCTTCGAGCGAGTGCATCTTGAGATTTAGACTGCTAGCATTGAGCAACATGACCCTCAGATTGCATTTATTTATAGCTGTTATGGTGGGAATTTTGTCTTTGGATCACCACCTAAAAAAGGCACTATAGGGGTGGCAAGAGACTTAGCCAGTACCTAGAAACCCAGGGGTGACAGATGCAGGCCATCTCTGGAAAAGCATTGAGGTCTTTCAGTCATGTCATCCCAAGCAGACAGATACTGGATCCCCTTAGAATGACACCAGAAACTTAGCCAATTGTTGAAGTCAATCATTTCATGTTTGTACTCTGGTATCATTCTGGGCAATGGTAGGATGCTGCTCAGGGCTAGAGTCACACCTGCCTGGACCACATAATCCGAGAGCTCCACCATGTCTCTTTTCATGTAGTCCAGGGAAGTGCATCTCAGGTCATTCACACCCACATGGACAATGACAGAGTGATACTTGTACTTGTTGTGTAGTGACCTGAGTGTGTGTGTGTTATGTGTCAGATTCTGGCACCTGATAGACAGCTGACTGTTACCTTCTCCTTATTCAACCTAGTGAGTGGAACATCGGTGTGCCTCACTATTGAGTTACCTATGATTATTGTATTGGGCATTCTGTTTTGCCTTAGGGGATTAGGTTGAAGTGCACACTGTGTAGGTGAGCTATGCGTCTTGTGGTTTGCGCTGTGTTGTGGTGGTCAAGTGTGTTTCTGCCTTGGAAGTCTCTGCTGTTTGGATAGATTCCTGTTGAAAGCCTCTGCAAAAGTTGGTGTGTGGTTTGTGTTTTTATGTGAAGGCTGTGATGGTGGGTGTTCTGGAGGGCTATGTGTTCCATGTGTTGTGGTGCAGGTGTTGACCTTCTCATCTTGACCAGCTATTTCTGTTTTGGCTGGAGAGTTCATGGCTTCCAATTTGGAGATATAGGCACATCTCTCGTAAGTCTGAGTGTTGGGAGGTAAGAGTAGAGGGTTGCCTGTGTACATGAGGCAGTTGCTACACTGCCTCAGAATGCCCAAGTTCACTAGTTTAATAGGAGAAAGCACAGGAAACTGACCTTTAGACATGCCAGGAGGGATGGTCATCATTACTAAGTACTGGAGCTGTTTCCTTATAGGACGTCTAGTGCTGATAGCACTTATGTGTGCTACAGTAATTGCTAGAAAAAGCCTGATGAAGTGCTGGCAAATAAGCTAATTAAAGTGCAATAGAGAAGAGAAAGTTGAAAGGGATGGAAAAAAAACTGCCCAAATGGCCAATAAATTACTATTTCAGAGCCAGAAACCACTCCTCTTGTAGTAGATAAGCTACCTAGTGCTTACCACTCCCGCTGATAATCTGGAAGGCTTCCCTCAAACACAAAAGGGTCTGGGGAACTCAGAAACTTAGAAAACAGTTCTGGATACTGCAAATCTGTATCTGGACTGCAGGAAGGCTTCCCTCCAACACAAAAGGGTCTGGGGAACTCAGAAACTTAGAAAACTGTCCTGGATACTGCACATCTGTATCTGGACTACTCTAGCAACAGGAAAGGCTGAAAACAAGCCCAGAACTTTTTTTTTTTTTTTTTTTTTTTTTTTAGAAAAACAGTTAACTTAAAAGACTAGCTCTTGCAATATGAAAAAAACAGTTAAACAGCAACAAAATGCAGTAAAATGCATTTAAATAGCAATGAAATATAGTTAATTATTAGATTGCTTTGAAACCATAGCTCACAAATCACAACAGTAACAGACAGCACTAACAATTTAGTAAGGCTAAAAACAAGCAGTAATAAATATGGCAAACTGCAAAATGAAGTAGAAAGAGCAACAGTTTTTTTATATAGTAGAAAGTGACACAGAAAAAATTAGATAATCCAAGGTTCAGAAGCTAAAGAGGTGGGCCTTTGCTAATTTCTCACTATAAACAGTAGAATGAGCTGATGTAATGTCACTAGGGGGAGTGACCAATATCATATTTATACCAGAGGTGGGAAGTTCAAAGCCACCAAGACATAAAACCACAACAACGACTGGAACGGTGAGTGGGAAAAAACAGTTGTACAGATTACAGAGATATATATTAAAACACAAGTGCAGAAGACAACTGAAAATAACCACTTATCTTTTACAAATATCACAGCAGGCCAGGGCAGTAGGCCAGTCTCTCTGCAGCTTACAATAGCATGAGAAAACAAGTATATCTGATTTAAAACACTGGCTATTAAAGGCAGAAAAATAGAAAACAGCCCAATTATCTAATAAAAAAAAACAGTTTTGCAGGAATGTCCTTAACTAGATTAAACCAGTCTGATTACTTTCTGTCACAAAGAAAACAGTTAGCCCTCTCTAAACAAGATTTCACTGCAATCTGAAAGGGGCACAACAGTAAAAGATACTCACAACAAAAAGGAGATTAAAACAGTTGTACAGATTACAGAGATATGGCGTCTATATTACATAATCAAACTTTTAAAAATTTGAACGTCATATGGTTGACACCATATGATCGAACTTTTAAAAGTTTGAAAATGTAATAAAAAAATAAACCAAAGAAAAAACCTACGTAAACAGTTTAAGTAAGGGGGAAGGCCACCTGCACCCCCCCCCCATGTGGGGAGGTTGTGCTCCCCACACTCCCGGATATTTAAATATACCAACTCCGAGATCGCACTACAGTGCAGAAAAGGGAAATCTTCCCATTCTGCACTGTACGGAGATCTCCACTGAAATGTTCAAACTTTTAAAAGTTCAATCATATGGTGTCGACCATATGACCTTCGAACTTTTAAAAGTTCGGCAACGTGATATAGACCCGAGATATGTATTAAAACACAAGTGCAGTAGACAATTGAAAATAAACACATCTTTATCAAGTATCCCAGCAGGGCAGTAGGCCAGTCTCTCTGCAGCTTACAACAGCTTGAGATACCCTATCTGACAAGGACTGCCACTTCCACATGAACATCACCACAAAACCCATAGCTAACTGAATTCAAGCCTTTATATAAGGGATTGCACCCTTTAGCCTCAGTTAACTAAGTTACCAATGCTGGTCTCTTTTTCAGATTTACCAACCCCATTTTAAACCCTGCGCAGAAATAAAGAAGGCATTATATATGCTGACCTCTCAGTTCCCTGGGCAATATTTGTCACAAAGTTATTCCTTTCCCTTTATGTAAGTGTCCATAGGTTCATAGGTTCATAGGTTGGTACTAGGCTATTGGCCCTAGGGCCTATACAAGCCTAGCCTTAAAAATTCCCTGGCTATTTCTTCCCACACTATTTACTTTCCTGGACCCCTGTCTAGCAGGGTGACTGACATGATCCCCGGGGTGAATTTCCTTTCTCCCATCCAATCGTCAAGGTTCCTTTTGAAAAGGGTCAAAGAGGCACTCTGCTTGACATGTATAGGCAGTCTCTTCCAGAGTTTGGGAAGTCTCTGGGTCAGGAACCTATCCCTCCAGCATGTTTTGTTTATCGTGATGACAAGGTTTAGATCCCTGGAGCTTGTGGCTCTGAGGGATTTGGATTTCTTTAAGTGGAGCATGTCCAACAGCTCTGGGTTTGACATGGCCTTGTATGTTAAGCAAAGATCGCCTCTGAGTAGATGATATGCGACAGAGTATAGCTGGAGTTTTTTAAGGTGGTCAGCATAGGGCATCTGCTATGTTATTTGTGTTATCCACAAATAACACTTCATAGAAGGTGGGTGTGTTGATTTCTATCACCCCTCCAGTCATATAACAATGGATAGGCCCTATCTCCAGATGCATCTGTTTTGGGGTGATGTCTTTGGTCCATTCATCTACTCCTGTAACCCCAAATGATCTACTAGTCATTAGTATGACATCCCTATTTATTTAGAGCTCTATTCTCCCTAATTTGCACCCCATCCAATTGTCTCCATAGCTTGAAATCCCCCAATGTCCCTCAAATACAATTAGTTCTATATAGCCTTATATTGGATGTGCATGATTTTATGGTATACACTTAGAATACAGCCATAAATATACATTTCTACATTTGGCACCCACCAACCCTCCCCTGCTAGCACCTAATGTTAATTGTGTCCAATGGACTTTTGACTTCCTTTCATCCCATAAAAAGCTCACAGATGACTTCAATAATTCTTGCATAATCTGTACTGGGAGGAAGACAGAAAGACCACGTGCTCTGTAAGCCACCAGCAGAAGATTATAGCATTGAAGCTCCCTAATTCTTTGGAAAATATCCAAAATAATCTTCTTCCAATTTTAAATAAGTTCCCATTTCTTATTAATTATCATAGAACATGATAATCTAACAGTATCGTCAAATGATGGGCCCAGTTTCAAACCTAGATATGTAATTCCAAATAATTTGTCTAACTATGAGAATATATTTCTAAGATCCTGAGATGGTGTATGGTTTAATGCAAGGCACCCCATTTTTTCCAAATTTAATTTATATCCTGAGAAATAGCCAAAATCTTTCATTATCCAATGTATAACGTCCAAGTCCCTCTCTGGATTTGTGGAGTATATTAATAGATCATTAGCATATAAATATAATGTGCAATGAAGTTGCCCAAACATCATCTGTCTAAAGGGAGCCATTCTAAGCTCTTGGTCCAGTGGTCCCATATAGAAAGTGAATAATGGGGAGGGGAGGCAAAGGGCAACCTTCCCAAGAGCTCCTTGAAATGGAGAAAGAAAGGGACATTCTGGAATCCATTTTAACTTTAGCAGAAACATTTGCATACAATTGCTTCACCATGGAAATAAAATGTAGCTGTCTTAGGTTAATGGATAGTCCTAGACAACTCTGAAAGCTTTCTCCACATCATAGCTTAACATCAACAGAGGTCTTTGCTTTGCCTCCAATTCAGTCATAATTCTGATAGTCTTACTCAGGTTATCTGCTATACATCTCCCTTTAACTTGCCCTGTCTGACCTCATTGTACGAAGACTGGTATTATTGTATTAAACCCCCTTGCTATTACTAACATGAACAATTTATACTCATGATTTAAGACCAATATTGCATGACATGACTGGAGGTGAGATGGGTCCTTCCCCTGCTAAAATATAAACACTACTTTAGCCTTCCTTTAGGTGCTTAAAATATCACCGTTTCCAATACCCCATAAATTAACCAACAAAGCACTGGGGAAGGAATTTCCTTTTCCCATTCTGTAAATCTCTACTAGCATTCCATCACAGCCTGCTGTTTTATTTCTTTTCACTTCATTCAGGGCTAAGTCAAGCTCCTCTTGAGAGATCCTCAGTGTGAACTTTTTTTTTGCTTCCTTGGTGACCTGTGAGATTTTAAGCTGGCTAAAATAATCTTCCTTTTAAGCTCCTGTATAGCTTAAGTTCTCATCTTCACCATATAGATGGGCATAGAATCTTTTTAACACCTCTGAAATTTTCTCAGTCATACACTAATGTCCCATTAGTACTCTCCCATATTTTAGTTACTTGTCTTTCAGTGCACATGCCTTAAAGCTCGATAGCCAAATAATTCCCACTGCCAGGTGTGGAATCAAAATCTGCTGCTATAAAAGCTACCCCAGCTTATTCAGCTCTGTATTCTAGTTACTCTGCTAATTTCACTTCAAGGTTTTAATATTCATCCTCATTTATACAGATTCCACCCATTCTTTCATATTTCAGCCTCAGTAGCCCAGCTTGCAAATTTGCCAACTTATTTTTTGCCTGCCACAATTGTAGTCACATATATTTCCTGAAAAATTATGTAACATTAGTTTAAACTCTTCCCAAATAGCAGCTGTCTATCCAGTTTAGGTGACCAATTTGCTACCTATCCGTCCGCAAAAGCAGTTAATTCCCCCCACAGTGCAGGCCCTTTGCATAAATAAAGGTTACATCTCCAGTGTAAACTGCCTACTCTTGTATCTACCCTCCAACAAAGTTCTGATTATTTTTGACAGTTTAATTTTACACATGTTCAAATCCTCAGCAAGATCCTTCAGTCTAATGCAATTTAAGTCTGCTACACTACACATATTCACAGCTTCTTCAAGAGTCACCTCGAACTCTGAGAAAAGTTTGCTTCCCATATTGTTATTTTTTGTGCCACAAAACAGTTCTATGTAAGTAATGAAATGTATAGCCCTTCAGACTCACAACATGTCTCAGTTCACTCACACAAGCATCAGTTTACTCTTCTGGCCCTTGTTTTTTTGTGACAAATAAATTATGAATACATGGCAAGTTATTTTTTGTCACAATATTGCTGAATTCTGTTCTTAGTAATGGTTAAATCTATATGTTGTTTTAAACTAAGAATAATTGCATTGAATACCTTATGTGCATTACTTCTAGCAAGGTAAAGAAGTGTACCAGCTTGCTTTTCACTGCTTTGGTAAGTGTAGTATTTAAGTGAGACATTTTCTATGTCTAATCTTTCAAATTTTCCCCAAACTTCACTGCTAAACCAAAATTGCTTGTGGAATAATTGGAATAATGGATGCCATGACAAAATTACAGATGTACTGAAAATAAAAAATGGTAGCTGAAGTTCATTTGCTGAAAACACCAACATTTAGCTCTGAATTTGAAAGGTAAATGACTGGTCAATCTAATAGATTCCATTGTCTACAGTGCTCTGTTTTGTCATCTTATATTATCAGTCTGAGGTCCTGTTATCAAAATGATTGCATACATTAAATATGTATATATTTTCTACTCACTTGGTACAATTTTCAATGTTTGTTAGGTTTTGTCAGTTTTTCTGTTTAATTTTGCCATTTTCACTTGTTTCATCAAGGCATGTAAAACGTTTTAGCTCTCAGATTTCACCGTATTGTCTAAGGGTAGAATTCTTGTCAGTTGTATAATTTGTTTTCATCACTTTAACTGCTAGTGGCCCAATGGATGAAATGGAGGTGCCTTTACAGCTCTGCTCTACCATGCAGTAAAAATCAAATCCACATGTGTTACTCACTTCCATCTTGTCACTGTTCAATATACAGAGTCTTTCAGGGCACACATTCATAGCTAATCGTGGACTAATATAGTTGGTAAAACATAGACACACACGAGTTAGACTGCATGTATTGGTCTATTCTACTGTAATATCAGGAAGAACCATAACTCCCCCGGTTAGCTTTTTGGAACTGTTCTTAAAGAGGTACTCTGTCTTTATCCATTATTGGTTTAGCCACATCCCAAGAAAAAACTGCAGAGTTAAAGACTGAGTGGATTCATGAATGTTTGCAATACAGAGTGCAAGCCTTATGTTATGCCTGAAAGTTGTGCAATGAAGCCTAATATGCAAATATTGCAAAGCAAAACAGAGACATTTTTAAATGGCAACAGTAGTGCAAGCCAATTACTGAGTCCAAAGGGTATCACAAATATCAATAGATATCACAGCCATACTGCCTTAAAGTTTAACCACACTAACTGGTTGATTATTTGTGACTTAAGTATCTCTGTTGATGAGTGCATGTCTCCAGCTGGGGAATTTCTTCTGATAATGGCAGAAATAAAGCCTTAACCTCTACCATACAAAAAAAGGACATTCATTGCACTTTATCTTCCAACTAGATGAGGTCAACTCAGGCCTAAAAGTGGAGCCAGTGTCTTGACTGAAAAAATATTTGATTCATTTTGCCATGCAGTTGAAACTAGCTGCATTATCTGACAATGAATTATTTCAGTACAGAAAATTAATAAATATTAAAAACAATTAACAATCATAACTCTATTCGTGTATTTAGCAAAATTTGTGTTCCACTATTTTTGCATTCTTCTATTGTGTATTGTATAAATAGCAGAATTTTTTGTATTCTTCTACTGTACATTGGAGCTTTTCTCCCCGGGCCTCTGCTGAAAAAGGACTCTGTCCCAGTCGGATTATCCCGGTCAACAAATGTCAAATAAATAAATAAATAAACAGTGTCCTGCTCCTTGTACTGAATCACTTCCATTTGGAGTAAAGTGCTGTTGATGCATAAAGGCTGTTAGTGATATACATTCATAATCACTGGGCTCCTGGTAAATTAGCTCCTGACTTTAAATTGACATTTGGAGGCTGTAGGTACTCCTGGCTCTGTACTTGAATAGTTTGCCTCTTACAACTCAGAGCAGACAAACATTGGTTTCAGTTGGACTTCCACTGCAGATGATCCATTGCAGTCAAGGAAAAAGATGGACAAATACTATTCTGTTCAGCAGTCAGAATTACCACCCCCCCCCCCCCACCCCAGGAAGGTAGTATCTTTGTCCATGAAGATTTCGGTGGCTTCAAACTGGTCAAAATATTTTCTACCTTAAAATGGAAAACATTTTGTTTTCCTACCAGTAGTAAAGATGTTGTGTTTTTTTTATTAATAGGCCTGAGCAGACTTAACTTAACACTCTCCAATAGGCCTCCATTGTGTGATTTATTTCCTTCTCCAAAGGCCATCTCATTGGTTTGGTGTAAAGTTTGTATTACTTAACTACGTTGAAGTCATGAGGCTGACATTTGGCTTGCAGACTGGGCCCAGGTCAAACCAAGCTAGGGCTTGGTCCATTTGTGTTTCAGGCAGTGCATACCTCACTAAAAAAATAGTGCATTCCCTAAATCAGTAAATGCTGCTTTTTGTAAAGCAGATCCTTAAGAAATTGTATTTGTTTTCTATATAAATGTCCTTAGCTAGATTAAACCAGTCTGATTACTTTCTGTCACAAAGAAAACAGTTAGCCCTCTCTAGACAAGATTTCACTGCAAGCTGAAAGGGGCACAACAGTAAAAGATACTCACAACAAAAAGGAGATTAAAACAGTTGTACAGATTACAGAGATATGGCGTCTATATTACATAATCAAACTTTTAAAAATTTGAACGTCATATGGTTGACACCATATGATTGAACTTTTAAAAGTTTGAAAATGTAATAAAAAAATAAACCAAAGAAAAAACCTACCTAAACAGTTTAAGTAAGGGGGAAGGCCCCCTGCACCCCCCCATGTGGGGAGGTTGTGCTCCCCACACCCCCGGATCTTTAAATATACCAACTCCGAGATCGCACTACAGTGCAGAAAACGGAAATCTTCCCATTCTGCACTGTATGGAGATCTCCGTTGAAATGTTCAAACTTTCAAAAGTTCGATCATATGGTGTCGACCATATGACCTTCGAACTTTTAAAAGTTCGGCAACGTGATATAGACCCGAGATATGTATTAAAATACAAGTGCAGAAGACAATTGAAAATAAACACTTATCTTTTTCAAATATGCCAGCAGGGCAGTAGGCCAGTCTCTCTGCAGCTTACAACAGCTTGAGATACCCTATATGACAAGGACTGCCACTTCCACATGAACATCCCCACAAAACCCATAGCTAACTGAATTCAAGCCTTTATATAAGGGATTGCACCCTTTAGCCTCAGTTAACTAAGTTACCAATGCTGGTCTCTTTTTCAGATTTACCAACCCCATTTTAAACCCTGCGCAGAAATAAAGCAGGCATTATATATGCTGACCTCTCAGTTCCCTGGGCAATATCTGTCACAAAGTTATTCCTTTCCCTTTATGTAAGTGTCCATAGGTTCATAGGTTCATAGGTTGGTACTAGGCTATCGGCCCTAGGGCCTATACAAGCCTAGCCTTAAAAATTCCCTGGCTATTTCTTCCCACACTATTTACTTCCCTGGACCCCTGTCTAGCAGGGCGACTGACATGATCCCCGGGGTGAATTTCCTTTCTCCCATCCAATCGTCAAGGTTCCTTTTGAAAAGGGTCAAAGAGGCGCTCTGCTTGACATGTATGGGCAGTCTATTCCAGAGTGTGGGGAGTCTCTGGGTCAGGAACCTATCCCTCCAGCATGTTTTGTTTATTGTGATGACAAAGTTTAGATCCCTGGAGCTTGTGGCTCTGAGGGATTTGGATTTCTTTAAGTGGAGCATGTCCAACAGCTCTGGGTTTGACATGGCCTTGTATGTTAAGCAAAGATCGCCTCTGAGTAGATGATATGCGACAGAGTATAGCAGATGATCCATTGCAGTCAAGGAAAAAGATGGACAAATACTATTCTGTTCAGCAGTCAGAATTACCACCCTTCTCCAAAGGCCATCTCATTGGTTTGGTGTAAAGTTTGTATTACTTAACTACGTTGAAGTCATGAGGCTGACATTTGGCTTGCAGACAGGGCCCAGGTCAAACCAAGCTAGGGCTTGGTCCATTTGTGTTTCAGGCAGTGCATACCTCACTAAAAAAATAGTGCATTCCCTAAATCAGTAAATGCTGCTTTTTGTAAAGCAGATCCTTAAGAAATTGTATTTGTTTTCTATATTATCTGGGATATTGTTGCTCACTCTCTAACCTTCCCTGTATTGGTAATGTTATGGAGATGACAGTGCTTATACATCTAACTGAGCTATTTCTTCTTTGATGTGCATTCTAAGGGAGTCATGGCTTCTTTGAGACTTATCATTCCCATTTCAAGAGTCATCACTGCCTAGAAACTACCCACTGAAGAGTTGTAAATGGCACAGTAGGTGGAGATCAATGGCATTACCTATCTTCATCCTGCTTGATCTCTTGACAGCATTGAACATAGTGAATATGTATGATCTATTGTGTACCTGCTATAGTTTTCCTGGCACACAGACTTTGTTTGGTTAACTCTTTCACTCCCAGGGTGCACACACAGGGTGCTTCAAGTGATAAACTCTTCTTCTACCCTCTCTTGGCAGGATGAAATTCAATAGGGCTCAGTCATGAATTTTTTCATGCTCATGGTGTTTATTTATCTGCATGATAAGATCACTTGAGTGAGAGGTTTGTGGTATCAGTGTAATGCTGATCATATTAAAATATACCTTTCCTTCTACAGGAGCACTTCACTCTCTAAAAGGCACTCTAGATCCAACTAAAATTAAATGAGGGATAGTCATTTAATATTTAACCCTGCCAAAGGTGAAAAAATAAGGATTCCTTCTACTTTAAAACCCACCACAGTTTCTTGTCCTTCTTTCATAATTTTTGAGAAGCAAATAGAGCTTGTGTCTAAAGTATGAATACAGACATTACTCTGATGATCAGTTGACATTTAAGAACAAGTCAGCTGTTGTTAAACAATTATGGATAATTATGTTTAAGGAACAGTATCCATATTACACATATTATTCAATATGAGTACATTCCTATAGCACTTTATTCTATGATTTCTTTTATGGATACCCCTGACAAACAAACATCAACCCTGCACTGCTGAGTTTGTACTTGCTGTAGGTTGCCCACTGGAAAATGTATAACATATTTCTAATCAATCGATAAGATATGTAAGATATTTGTTCTGTCTGCTGCAAGGAATTGCTGTTCCTCAACCAACTTGTCCACACTGCACAGCTCACAGGCAAACAATGGTTTTAGGATGTTACAAAGGAGGTTTGGGCCCTAATTTTAATGTCCATGCTTCTAGTCTACTCTGGAGTCACACCTCACTAACCTATGCTAATGATTCCCAATATGTGTCCTGAGGGTCCACTTTCTAATCTCGAAATACTGAAATATCAAATTTCAATATCTCGAGACTGGAATGTCTGAAGTGCAAGCTTTGAAAACTGCATTTTATCGAATCTTACTTTTTCAAATTGTTAGTAGTTGTGTGGTATGTGTTATGTAGTGTGCTGTCCCTTTAATGGTTTGTGGTTTCCGAGTTGTGCGTGTGTCGGCCGATGTGTGTTTATTAACAGAGATTCAGGTAAGTTTGTATTTTGTTAGGGTTTTGGATAGGATTTTGGTTTGATTTAGTTTTTGGGTAGGTTTTAGGAGCTTGTTAGCGTAGGTAGGTTACAGTGTGTGTGTGTATGTGTTTCTGTGTGTTTGTGTGTGTGTGTGTGTGTGTGTGTGTGTGTGTGTGTGTGTGTGTGTGTGTGTGTGCATGTGTGTAAGTGTTGAAAGTGGTGATTTTGTACATTTGTACTGTGTGTGTGTTATTTGTGCTAGTTTGACCTCAGAGTTGGTATATATAAGTAGCAGGGGTGTGGGGGTGCAGGGGTACTTACCCCCCCTGCTTCAACATAAGGTGGTGTTATGTAGGGGGAAATTTCAGGTAATGTTATTTAGGGGGAGGTTTGAATATTTTATTTTTGTTTTGTTTTTTTTTTCGTTTTTTTTGGGGTGTTGGTATTATGTGTTTTTGTTTTTGTGGGCTTTCGACATTCTAGTCTTGAGATACAGAAATTCGATATTTCAGTATTTTGAGATTAGAAAGTGGACCCATCCTGAGGCAGAGGCTTCTCTACCTACTGCTTGCAGCTGATTCTGGCAATCGGTGATTTATGCTGTGGACTGACTGTTTCACTGGGGTTAACTTTACAAGCACTGATTCTACCCAGTGCTCTTTCCTTACAAGGAGGATGTCTACCAGGCTTGCATAATGGTCACTGGATACAGAGGATGTCCATCCTCCTCCTTACCATTTTCTCATCCACATCTGAGCTGCATCCTGTCAGTGAACCAGCATTGAACATAGCCATCTTTAGTTCATGTTTAGCATGTAGACTAGTTTTATATCCAGCTTTCGTTCAACAGAGCTATCTCAGGTATGCCATGGGCTTGTTGGGCTTTAAGGTATGTGCACACTGGCTAATAGCTCCATACCATTCTCATTTTTGCAACATTAATAAACACTATCAAATCACCAAGAGACAATTTTTAAACATTTTACACAATTCTATTCTTGGGTGGGTCTGAGGAGTCTTTGCGAGTTCAGGATTGAAACTTGTACCTTGTGAATGGATGGCAAAGACCTTAACCATCATGGCAACTGTGTTCTGGTAGGATACACATTACGTGATACAATACAAAAGAATTTGGAGAAGGAGAAAGAGAAAATTGAAGGGATACTGGAGAGGAGAGGACACAAAACATACACACAATTAAGCAGAATTAATGTGATTGGAATGATGACTCTTCCAGTTATAGTGGCTGTACTAAGAAATCTGCCTGTGGACCCAATGGAGGCTGGGGGGGTTAGCATAATGGTTAAGGTATTCACCTTACAGACACAAGGTGCAAGGTTTGATTCTCACTTGGGATAACTGGCTAGGCTTAAAATGGCCCACAAGGGCAGTTAGCCCAGTACTAAACTATGAACCTATGAACTATGAACTAATCACATTATGGAAAGACTTAAAAGGATGAGAGTGAAGGGTTTCTAAAAAAAAAAAAAGCTAAGACTGAATAGGAAAATGGGGAATGTGTACTTCCTCGCATACCTATGCAGGCCTTAACATATAACCCATTTAGGTGTATAGACAGTTAGGGGGAGATCAAGAGGAAAGAGGAGAGATGGCAGATAGGATGGTGGGAAAAGTATAATAGAATGAATGTGAAGACACTAAAGAGATGCGGCAACATGGGAATTAATAGGAGGAGAGGACAGCCAGAATTCAAAATCCTACAGGAATTTAGGTTAACACAGAACTAATTGTGGACATACACCAGACTGAGAGTAAAATTGCTGGAGAAGACAGGCAAGCAGAAACCCAAGAGAAGAAAAGAAAGGAGAGAAGGGCAAGGACACCCTGGGGGGAATGATAAAAACAGGGGAAATTTACAAGCAAAATGATTTATGAAGCCCAAAGGAGGAAGGTGGAGGAAGCCACAAAGAAAAAGATAAGGAAAGAATGGGAGAAGGAAGAAGGGTGGTAGACAGGGGGTGCTGAATGGTGAAAAGTCCTCAAAATAATATCAGATAGTCAGAAAATGTATAGAGTAAAAGATCACAAATTAAGAATGTTGCACAGACAGATTATATACAGAGGGAAGAAAAAGCACAAGATGCGTGACAAATGAGGAAGGTGAGAAACATATGTTCTGGGAGCATACCTGAGCACAAAGGATCTGAACATCTGGAAGAGGATATATGGAAAACAGAGACAAAATTCCTGGAAGTTTGCTTGTGTTTTATCAGGAACAAAGAGCAGTTTGGCAGCAAAAAGAAATACAGGCAATAAGACTAATGGCAACAGAGGTGGAAACTGTAATACCCAGAAACTGGAAAGTAAGGGTTTAGTGCCAGAAAAAGGATCTTGACAGAGGATTTCTAGACATTCTAAGTATAACAGAGAAGAAAATAAGAGGGTAGTAGAAAAATAAAGGGAAAACTAGAGGTGGTGATAAGTTGCTATCAGTCAAACACAGGATTGATATGAAAGTAGCTAGAATAGTAATGAGCAGCAAGAACCACTGGTGTCAAATAAAGTGTGCCACTCATGAGTATTCCACAGTATGCAACTGTGGGTGGATATGGAAAATAATAATAATAATTGTAAAAAAACATAAATTTGCAGAGAAAGAAAGAGAAGCACTTGGGGATGCACACAAGTCTAGAATAGATTTACTGAAACATATGGAGTCCCATGGACTGACTGCAATCAGTTTTTTACTTACAAACAGCAAGGGCAAAAATGAACATGTACTATCCTTCTAAGATGTATCAGTTTGTGAGAGAGATAATCCAGAGTAATAACAACGCAGAGCAGTAAATATGATATTGAAACCAAGGTAGCATAAGCTGGGAACAGTTGAGGATATGGATAGTAAGCAGAAAGCGAAGGTGATGGGAGGAAGTACAAAAGTGTGATAATGGAATTTGCCTGTTTGCAGACTTCTCTCACCTCCCTTACCAAAACTGCTCCAGAAATACAGTCCAGTAAGAAGCAGTTAAAGATGATGGAAGAAATAACCAAACAAAAAATGGCTACTATTCACAAAAGTCCTGCCACACAGCACCAGGAGTTATTTGAACATTGCAATATATTAAATGTATATCAGCAGTGACTAGATGATCTGGGGAAAACCAGATAAAGTTTGAATTAAAAATCAATTATATGTAAAACTGGGCCTGCTGTAACAACTTAAAAATGTTTGGCCTGATGGAGGTGTAGAAGGAGAAGACCCATTGACTTTTACCTTGGAGAATTGGTTAATATACTGAATAGAAGCCCCTCACTGAAATTAAACTGGCCCACCGGATCACCAGTAAATATCCACAATCTTGCCCAGACAATTTATCACTAAATGTCTTAATATTGTCGACATGGAAAATATATTGCATATGGATCAAACACATGGCCTTATGTGCCTGTTTGGAGGTTCCATGGTCTGCTTTACTCTGGACTATGGTTCAGAATTATTCAATAAGGGGAAAGACTTAGTTCCTGTACTGAGACAGTTTAAGGACCTGGGTAATCAAGTCATACTTTTATTTTCAAGCTCTGATGATGGTCCAAAAAATATTGTTTATGTTGCCAGGAGAGACTGAATCTTTTCTTTTAAAATATAATGTAAGCTTTCTTTATAGTCTGGAGACAACCAAACAAAGCATGAAATCAAACAGAAAACTAATACAGTCCTCAGAGACAAACTGCAAGCCACCAGACAAGAAAAAAATCAAATGACTCGTTTATCCCCTTAAATAGGAAGGGGGATGCACACCTTGCCTTAATCCAAAGACTGCCAACGATGACCACAAATGTCAGAAAATAGATACCTTTCCCAACGGGGCTCTCAGTGGATTAAGAGGAGGACCCAACTGAATTTGTGGGAGTGGGCCCTCTCTTATCAGATCTGGAGAAAATGGAGTAAGACCAGGATCAGGCTAGTTTGGTCTATATGGTAGTAGCTGTGAGGACTGGCACTTCTCCGCCATCTTGACTGACCCTATTAGAAAGCTGGCGTAATGTAAGTCTACTGGGGGAGTGTTTTTGTCTTTTTGATAGATTCTTATGTCTTCCTGGAAAACTTGCAGAACTGTAGAATGGGAGAAAATGAAGTGCTCTCCAAGACAATGAGTTATACCACCCTTACTAATGCAGTGGAAATTTATTGGAACAAAGATATGCAGAGATTTTGTTTTGACATTGGTTATGATTAATGTTGATAGAAAGCTGATCTTAGGTTTTTAAGTACCAGTCCTGGTTGGAAATAATACTGTGGGGTGGAAGAACTCTGTGTTGGATTGGTGGGATACACTGTATGGTTGGTGGGATACACTGTGTCAACGTGACTGGTACTCTTGCTCAGATCAAGGCTAGTTAGAATGCAGGTTGAAAGAACACATCTCATAGGAGTTTCTCTCATGAGAAATCCTAAGATGTAAGGAGGAGGTGTGCCCAAACCCCTCCCACTTTTCTTTTCCATCCTGCCATTGGACCAAGGCACCTGACCTAGGATATACTGTAAGGTTGAACCACTGGAAGGCAGAAAGACAGCCTCTAATGGGCTGCCTAGAACCAGTGATTGGGATGTAATATTGGTAGGTAAAGTTTCATCATATGCTGTTTGCTAAGCAGGTAATCTTAAGCACAATCACCCCAGTGAAGGCTTCAGCCCAAATCTGGGTTGTGCACACCTACCCCTGTTTATTTTAATATCTGATCTGAGCATACAGGATAAGTACTGTTTAATATGTGCTATGATTGATTTAGTGTGTTTTATTGTTCACTGTTTTCTGTAGTTAACTAGTTTTCATATTGTAGTGACAATTGACCTCTCTGCACAGCATTACTTAAATATGTCAGTTTAGGCAAAATAATGGCAAGAACTTACATGGAATGTCAGGGGTTTGAACTCTTCTATGAAAATGCATGCTACAAAAACTAATGGCAGATAGTATGCACAATGCCTATTTACAAAAAATCAAGAAAAAATAAATTAAGCCTACTACCTTTTTAAGGGTCTGGAAGGAATGGTATGTAGGGGGGGGTCTATGTTTAGCGATCGAACGGAACGTTCATCGAATGATCATTCATCGCACATAGACCAGCGAAACTTCCTTCCCTTGAAAGGCCAAATGACTGTAAGCAAGTTCAACAAACGATCATAGTTGGCCAACATCAAGGGAACAGAACTAGTACATACTTGCCAGTAACAAAGGGATAAGGAAACCTGCCCTTTCCCCACTGTAGTGTGATCTCAGAGTTGGTATATATAACTAGCGGCATTACATTCTGGTATGTAGCTGCCAGTGGAGGAGGTTCCTCCGAAGAGGTATTGTTGCTTGCCAGAGATACTCTGAACTGCAATAAAATCAGAGGAAGGGTGGACCAGGAGGGATATGGGTGGTGGCCAAAGTTAAAAGATGACAAAGGTTACTTTTATTTGCAGTACTTTACGGATGTAATACAGAGGATTTACAACCACTCAATACTTTTCATAATGCATTAGTGGAGATGGAGGAGAATAATTTTCCTGTGATAACTGGTTGAGATCATTGAGACACTGGATCCATGTCTGGATAGATTAACTAGGTATGTAGGATTAGACACCATCAGAACACGAATAGGTTGTGTGAAGAATGAAAGAGTTTTAATTCGTTGACATTAGGCAAGACAGTAAAGATTTTACATACTTTACACCGCAATCTGGTAGTGAGCAGGTTATATTACTTTCTGATTTGCCAGCAATGGGAGAAGGATAAATAAGTCTGCAATATTCATGGATGCACTATTTATTCAATTATTTATTGCTTTTGTTGGCCCGGGTAATCTGACAGGGTTGTGGAAGCCCCTTTTCAATGGTGGCCCAGGGAGAAAAGCTAAAGTTACGAAATAGGCAGTTTTATACAATACAGAAAAGTATAAAACTTAAAGTTACAGTATGGATATTATCTGACCAATGTACCTTAGTAACAAAAAAATAAGGGCACCAATTGTTTTTCAACAAAATGGGCTGTAAAGTTCACAGTATGTTAATTTTACCTTACTTTTTTGATTGCTTAGAGTATCTTTGTTTCCTGTTTACACAGTTTTGCTTGTCTGAGTGATTTTTACCAACCATTGTATGAGAATTGATAAATTTATGTATATGAGTATCCTTTTTTTGCTTATGTTTACTAGTTTACTAGTTATTGCTTATTCTAGCAATTTTTATTGTCTGCTGCATACTTTTTACTGTATTTTATTGCTATAAACTAATCTGCACGGTTGTACTAAAATTGTCTGCTTACAGGGCCTGATAAATAAGGTTTTTACTGTCACACTGTTTGTAAAGCTTTTTTTAGCTAGTTTCACTGTGTGAAAGGTACTGACTGGAAATTTTCTCCATTTGTTAAGCATCTGCTTGTTTGTTCTGATTTCCTGCCAAGGAGTGTATCATATAAATGATTTGTTTGCAGTTAAAAGCATTCTCTAGAGTCTCCTTGTTCCTATATCTGTTTAAAACTGTCATTTAGTGGCTCACTGCTGTTTTTCTGCTGTGATAAACATTTCTGTAGTGTTTTCTGCCTAAAATAGTGTAGCTAGTAGCTGTAGTATAGTTTTCCACCCTCCCTCCCTATTACTATCTTGTTCTTATACTTGGTGGCTTTGCAGTTGCCCATCCCTACTGTAAATTTGATCTGGGACACTCCTCCCAGTCTAGTGTCATTAGCTCATTCTATGCAATGCAGAGAGAACATTTGAGAAGGCCAACCCTCTTAGTTTCTTAACCTTGAATTTATCTTCTGTTTCTGTTCTTCCTTTCTCTATTTCCACTTAAAAAAACACGTTGCTAGACTCCACCAATGCTAGAATCTCCTTGTGTTCTGACTGAGTGTGCTTCTCAAACAATCTGGAAATATAGAGCTGATAAGTTTTTTTTTTTACACTTTTTAACTGTTCATAGTTCTGCACTGTCTTAATTTTTGCTTGACTGAATTATTTATATATTTGCTGGCATTGTTTTCTGATACTCTAAGTGCCTCCATCTTGATTTTTTCCTAATTTACTGATTTCTGCACTTGCTTTTAGTCATTTTTTAATTTAATTGCATTTATTTACACTGTATTTGATTTAGTATTGCTACACACTCAAGTGTGCTAGCTTGCATTGCATTTGAATTGTTTTTACTGCTGTTTTAGCTACTTTTCTGTAAAAAGAAAAAACAGTTCTAAGCTTGATTCCCACCTTTCATGTAACTAGTCTAGTCCAGATACAGATTTGCTGTATCCAGGACTGTTTGTAAGCTTCTGAGTCCCCCAAGCCTTTCTGTGTTGGTGGAAAGCCTTCTAGCTTATGTGTGGGAGTGGTAAGCACTAGGCAGCCTATCTACCACAAGAGGAGTTGTTTCTGACCCAGATATTCTAGTTTATTGGCCGTTTGGGCAGTTTTTCCATTCCTTTCAACTTTCTGGTTTAAAAGACCGCGTTTGCACTTGTTTCCCATCTTTCCTGTAACTAGCCTAGTCTAGATACCGATTTGTTGTATCTAGGACTGTATTGTACGTTTCTGAGTCCTCCAGACCTTTCTGTGTTGGAGGGAAGCCTTCTAGCTTATCAGTGGGAGTGGTAAGCACTAGGTAGCCTATCTACCATGAGAGGAGTGGTTTCTGGCCCAGAAATTGTAGTTTATTGGTGTTTGGGCAGTTTTTCCTATCCCTTTCAACTTTCTGGTTTAAAAGCCCATGTTTGCATGGGTTTGCACTTGTTTAAGCTTCATGCACTGGCACCGAGCTGAGGTAAGCTATTACTGGTCCCAGAAAGTCTGGTCTTCAGTTTTTCCCTTAGATCTTGATAGTTCTTTCTCTCTTGCACTTCAAATAGCCTAATCGCTTTGCACTTCAACAGGTTTTTCTAACAATTATTGTAGCACACCTAAGTGCCATCAGCACTAGTTGTTCTTCATGGAAATAGCTCCAGTACTAGTAGTTATGACCACCCATCCATACATCGAAGTATTAAAACTTTAAATGTTCTGATATTGAACACTATTCAGTGAACGCTAAGAATAGCAAAGCTGCATAACAGCGAATTCTTTCCTCGGGAAAGAATTTGGTTGTCCGTTTCTGTGGCTTCGCTATTCTTAGTGCTGTGGTGGAAAGATACGGGTTGGGTTCAGGTAAGTGTGCAATTGTTTGTACATTAGGGTTAGGGGCAGGTTAAGTGAGTTAGGGTTAGGGCGCAGGTTAGGCATGTGTGCGATTGTGACAGACTTTAGGGTTAGGGGCGGTTTAAATGAGTTAGGGTTAGGGTGCGGGTTAGGTGAGTGTGCGATAGTGACGGACCTTAGGGTTAGGGTTTGGGTTAAGGTAAGTGGGTAGATAGCAGTGTATGTTTAGTGTAGTGTAGCGTTAGATGTAGGATTTTAAGTGTATGTGTGTGGTTGCTGTTCTGAATGTTCGATATTTTCATGTTTAGATGTTTTGGGGCCGATGAAATAGTGTTTGCTATTTTCATCTTTCGATAACATGATATAAATGCTGATTAAAGGGCAGTTCCCTGTGCTTTCTCCTATTAACCTGGTGCACTTGGACATTCTGAGGCAATGTAGCAACTGCCTCATGTACATAGACAACCGTCTCCTCTTACCTCCCAACACTCAGACTTGTGAGAGATGCACTTATATCACCAAATTGGAAGCTATGCACTCTCCAGTCAAGACCAGACTAGCTGGTCAAGAGGAGGTCAACACCTGAACCACAGAACATGGAAGACATACCCCACCAGAACACCCACTATCACACCTCTCACATAAAAACATAAACCACACACCCACCTTCATGGAGACTCTAAATAGAAATTTACCCAAACAGCAGATAACTCCAAGACAGAAACACACTCAACCACCACAACATAGCACAAACCACAGGACACATAACTCACGTCCACAGTGTGCCCCTCAACCTCAGCCCCTAACGGTAAACACCTTGCCCAATACACTAATCATAGGTGACTCAATAGTGAGGCACAAAGATGTCCCACTCACTAGGTAGAATAAAGAGAAGGTAACAGTCAGCTGTCTATCAGGTGCCAGAATCCGACACATAATACATGCACCCAGGTCACTCTACAATTATGACTCCGTCATTGTCCATGTGGGTGTGAATGACCTGAGATGCACCTCCCTGGACTACATGAAAAGAGACATGGTGGAGCTCTCGGATTATGTGGCCCAGACAGGTATGACCCTAGCCCTGAACAGTATCCTACTGTCATCCAGAATGATAGCGCAGTACAATCAAAAAATGATTGACTTCAACAATTGGCTAGGATTCTTGTGTATTTCTAAGGGGATCCAGTATCTGTCTGCTTGGGATGACATGACTGACAGACCTCAATGCTTTGCCAGAGATGGCCTGCATCTGTCACCCCTGGGTTTCCATGTACTGGCTAAGGATCTTGCCACCCCTTTAGTGTCTTTTTTAGGCAGTGTTCCAAAGACCAAATTACCACCATGACAGCTATAAATAAATGCAATCTGAGGGTCATGGTGCTCAATGCTAGAAGACTAAGTCTCAATATGCACTCACTCAAAGCACTCCTCAAAATGGAGAACATCGACATTTGAGCTGTAACAGAGACCTGGTTTAAAGTGGCAGAAAGCAGCCCTGTGCTACCAGGCTATAACTCATTCCACACCTTTTGTCCCCAATACATGCACCGAAGCTCCAAAGGCAGTGGTGTCTCCATATTCATAAAGGATATGTACACCTCCAGACAAGTAGCCCAGCATAATGCATCTGAGATACTTCAGGTACAACTAACATTGGGTAAGACAGCAATCCAGGTCATAGCCTGCTATAGGTCCCCAACCATGTCCCTAGACTCTCACTCCATGTTTCTAAGCACCCTGGAATCTATCAAGGTCCAACCCAACACTCTCTTACTAAAAGACTTCAACTACCCCTCCATCAACTGGGAAAACTACTCAAGCACTGGTCCAATGCTTCCTGGAATTCATCAGTTCCAATGACCTGGACCAGCTCATTCTGACCCCCATTAGAGGAAGCAACATCCTTGACCTGGTTATTACTAACATGGGTGACCATTGCTCTACACCAATAGTCAATCCCTCCCTGGTTAGATCCGACCATAAAGTAATCACCATGGAAATCTACATCTCACCCACAGCCCCTGCAAAGGTAACCATCTTGAAAAACTTCTCCAAAGCTGACTTTGAACTCCTAAAAACAGAGGTAACTAACTTCATGGCACCCATGCCAATGGAAAATAGTTGCATGACTGCCAAATCATACACCAATGCACTGTACGAACATGTACATAAATGCATGGAACTAGCCATACCCAACAGAATCAAGACACTCTCCTCCAAAAAAAGGAAGCTAATCTGGTGGTCCTCTGCCATTAATAAACTCTACAACAGAAGGAAGAAACTGTTGCAGAAAAAGGTGAAGTCCCAAGACTGGAAAAACTCCCTTACTAGCCTCAACAAAAAGTTGAGATCCCTTATCAAATCCTCTAAAGCCAGCTATGAAAGCAGAATTGTGGCAGACACTAAAAGCAATCACAAAGACTTCTATAGCTATATCAAGAACCTCCATGGCAATACCTAGATTTTCTCTGAGTTACTGCACAATGGTACCTCCTATACTGAGCCAACAGATATTGCCAACATACTAGCCGACAGATTCAGTGCCAACTTTGCCCCTCCCCCCCCAAAGGACCAATCACAGTACCAGAAGAATGCCAGGCACCCAACACTACGCTTGCTATCCAGCTGGTCAGTCATAATGTCTTTCTGTAAAGTTACTTGTTCAAGGTTTCATATCAGTTCGAATACAATAGCAGCTTCAGTCTTTTAATGCATGTCTTTGTTCTCTGTTACACTTTCTCACACAGCTGCGTGCTATCTAAGTAACACATATACAAGGCCAGATCATTCCAACAGGAAAGAGCAGAAGATTTCATTATTTCACACATTTAATTTCCTGACCCAGCAGATAATTACTTGTGAAAAGCATAAACATTAAAACTTGCTAAGCTAGCATTCTGCCAGGGTCAGAGATCAGCTTTGCTTCAAGCCACACTGCAGTTTCAAAACTACTTCACATTTATACATGAATTAATTTTACTACTATATGATTAATAGAATAAAATGCATTATATACTACTTTGCTTTTAAACTAGCATTTCTCATGTATTCAAATACACATTTTTCTAACATTTTCCCCCCTATTAATACTTTTTATTCTATTTTGAAGTATGCATAGTGTCATTTCATCTCCTAGCCTTTTCCACTCAGGATTTTTAGCTAGGTGAGTCATTCAATCTATACTTCAGAAAAAGTGTCATCTGAAATCAATCTTTCAATTTCAATATCTTGGAAAAAAGTTTCAGTAACAGATACAGCAACAAAATCTTTGATTAATCTTTTCATGCAGGGAATTCCACAGCAAACACATGCTCCTATTAGGAGTATACCCACACAAATGGCAATCAGAATATTCATTAGGATGGAACCCCACCCCCCAAATAGATTCTGGAAAAAGTCCGTCAGTGGGTTTGGGCCTGGTTCAGTCATGGCTGATACTTGCTGAATTACCTCTAGGTGGTTATTTATCTCATGACGATTGTCAGGTATATAAGCACAGCATTCTTCTTTGATAAGCGCGCACGTACCACCTCTCGCCGCTAGGGTGAAGTCAAGAGCCATCTGATTTTGTAGCACAACAGTTCTCATTGCATTCAGTTCATCAGTCACCAATTCTAGGGTGGAAAAAGTTGCATTACTCATTACTTCGAGAGGTTTCGACAACTTCCTCAGCTCCCAGATCGATTTGACTGCTCCATAGGCTGGGAATATTCCTGCCCAGGATATTACACTGTCACTCAAGTCCATATGAGTCAATTTGCTTTTGTCTTTTACTGAATTATGGTCTTTCCAACCAGCTTCGATCTTCCCAACTGGATTCACAGGTTTCTTAACTGGACCTTCGGATTTTCTAGCTGTTTCTCTTAGGTTTCGTATCTTACCCAAAGGTAATTCTGCAGTATGTCTTATTGCCGGAACCAAGTAACCCAAAAAACAACTGCTGGACCAATTCTCAGGTAACCATTTATATGCCTTTTTCCCACAAATAAAACAACAGTTTTCTACTTTAGTACTAATACGCATCAGCCCTGCATGAAACATTTTCTGATCTATAACTGACAATTGTTTAAACAAAACTGGGTTTTTTTGAATGTCACTCATAGTTGTTTTCAATGAGTTCAAATACGAGTCATAATTAGTATTGCAAAAAGTATTGCCATTACTATTCTTAATATAACATCGGTAAGATATAGTTATATTGCAATTGCTCCAGCCCACCTGGAGAGTGTCATTTTTATAGAAACATACAACTCCTTTTTGTGTGACAGGTAAAAATAAAGCTATTTTGTCCTGTGATCTCACAGTTCCTGTGTTGAAAAGTAAATTCTCCCAAGTCTCATTTATCCCCAAAGGGACAGCGGACATTATCAGTCCTCCATATGCTGTCGGTATAGCTGTACAAACCCAACAATTTGAAATGTTCATAGTCTCTGCATACACATGTTTCATGGCTAGGTATGTGTTAAAATTTGGATGCCAGTCTATAGACGTTTCATCACGCCTTCCCACTTTCACTTGTGTGGTTGTGTGTAGGATAAACCACAGCAAGAGGAAAATTGTCACAATTACAGTTAATAAATGTACGTACAACAAAATGATTATGCAACATCTCTGGGGTTGATCTAAACTTCTATTTGCTTTGTTTTTTGCCATCTCGGTCTGGTTGTGTATCAGTCACAAAGTTTTTATCAAGTTGAAAGTTCTTTACCGGTTTACAATGCGTCAAATGAACCCAGGACGTCCTCTCAGCCACTCTAACTGCAGTAGGCGTTGCCAACAGAACCTGGTACGGTCCCTCCTACTTTGGACTCGCCCAATTCTTCCTTTTCGTCACTTTCACCCAAACGTATGTCCCAGGAACCAAGACTGCTTCCACCGGTCTGGTCTGTTCCTTATCTGAAAAAGAGTTAAACTGCAAAACAGATCTATTTGTTAACAGTTTTCTCATATAACTAGCTAATGAACTGTCAGCCTCTTGCTCTGCAGGCATGAGAGCTTTCCACTGAGGCACATAATATGCTCTCCCAAAAACCATTTCAAAGGGAGTCAAACCCTTTACATTTGGAACCGTTCTCATACTCAGCAGTGCTAAAGGCAGACAGTATATCCAATTCTTTTGGGTCTCCTCTACTAGCTTCCTAAGTTTATTCTTTAGGATACCATTGTACCTTTCCACTAGTCCTGCTGACTGTGGGTGGTAAGCACAATGGTTCTTTAAGGAGATACCAAAAAATCTCCCAAGCTGGTGAATCGTTTGATTCACAAAATGTGTGCCATTGTCACTATAAATCCTTTCCGGAATGCCAAATCTAGGGATTACTTCTTTTATCAGGGCTTTCGCCACTGTTGCTGCATCCGGGTTTTTGGTTGGAAAAGCTTCTACCCATTTAATAAACATGTCTACAATAACTAAACAAAACTTTTTCCCTTCACATTTATTCAATTCTATGAAATCCATACAAATAGTATGGAACAGGTATGGTGGTATAGGAAAACTTCCTTGCTTGGTTTTAAATGCCCCTTGTGCATGATGCTTGTTACAAGTATGACAAGCTGCACAAAATTTTTTTGTGTAATTTGTGTATCTGTATGTTTGGAATATTCGATTTACTAACTGTACCATCCCCCCTGTTGAGACATGGCACTGCCCATGGCTCAACAAAGCTGCATATCTAAATAAATTAGACGGCAATATCGGTTTTCTTTCTTTGGAAATGTACAGTCCATTCTCAAGAATTGCACCTCGTTTTACCCATTTTTGTTTTTCTGCTTTTGTAGTAAGCGTCTGCATTGTTTTTAACATGTCTAAATCTAAAATCTCAGAGGGTTGTAATTCCTCATTTAGAAGTAAAGTTTCTGTGTCTGAGGCTGCTTGCTTTGCAGCTGCATCAGCTCGTGCATTGCCTTTCGAAATCTTATCCTGTTGTTTTGTATGAGCTACACATTTACAAATAGCTACTTTGGTAGTTAACTGAATAGATTCTAATAACTCCAAAATAAATTGCGCATGATTAATAGCTTTTCCACTAGATGTTATCATTCCTCTATTTTTCCATTGTTGTGCAAATACATGTACTGTAGAAAAAGCATACTGACTATCAGTATATATGTTCACACACTTGTTTTTTGCTAAAGTACATGCTCTCGTCAAAGGTATCAATTCCGCTGCTTGTGCAGATAAGTTGTGTGGTAAGGATTGAGCTTCTAAAATTTTAGTGTCTGTAACTACTGCATACCCCACCAGATTCTTCCCTGTAGGACCCCTTCTGCATGAGCCATCCACGTAATATGTCACCTCGGCATTATCCAAGGGCATATCTGTAAGATCTTGTCTAGGTAAAGCTAACTGTTCAATTTCCTGCAGGCAGCTGTGTGGTGTGCCCTCCGCAGGAGTTGGAAGTAATGTTGATGGATTCAATGTCGTACATCGTTCAATTGTCATATGAGGTTGGCTCAGCAGTATAGTCATACATGAAAGATGTCTAGCAGGAGAAAGGTATGCCACTTTCTCTTGCAGTAAAATTATTGCAACTGCATGAGGCACTCTCAATGTGAGAGGGTGGAATAACACCACTGAGGCCGAAGCCTGTACTGCCATTGTGGCTGCAACTACTGCTTGTACACAGTGAGGCAAAGATCGTGCCACTGGGTCTAACTGTGATGAATAGTAGGCTATGGGGCGTTGCTTGTTCCCATGTTGTTGCGTCAATACTGACGTCATATATCCTTGCTTAGAATCTATGGTCTGAAAGAACCATTTGTGATAATTTGGAAGTCCTAAAACTAATGAAGAAGCTATCAACTGCTTCAACCTGCAGAAAGCCGTTTCTGCTTCAGTTGTCCATTGTAAGATATCTTGTGCTGCCATTGGTGTCTTATATATCAAGTCAGTCAGTGGAGCAGATTCCAAAGCATAATTTGGTATCCAGCTCCGACAAAAATTAGTTGTACCTAAGAAAGACATCATTTCTTTCTTGGTTGTTGGCTTGGGTGCTTGCAAAATTGCTGATTTTCTTTCCTCATCTAGTATTCTACCTTCATTGGATATTACATATCCTAGGTATCTAACTTGTTTTCTCCAAAGCTGTAACTTACTTTTGTTTACTTTGTGTCCTTGTGTTGCTAAAAATTTCAATAATGCTACTGTATCCTCCCTGCACTGTTGCTGGGTGGGGGCTCCTAGCAAGATGTCATCTACGTAAAGTAGAATTTGACTACCTCCCGGTGGGGTAAACCCTGCCAGGTTGCTAGCCATTTCTTGTGCAAATATTGTTGGGCTCTCACAATATCCCTGTGGTAGTCGAGTATACGTATACCTTTTACCCTGAAATGTGAATGCAAACCAATATTGACTATCAGGATGTATAGGTATTGAAAAGAAAGCATTGCTAATATCTACCACAGAGAAATACTTCTGTTGTGGTGATAAATCATTTAACAAGGTATGTGGGTCTGGCACCGTAGGTGCTCTAGGTATTACTGCATTATTTACAGCTTGTAAATCTTGTACCATCCGCCATTCCCCGTTTGCTTTTTTAACAGGAAATAGGGGTGTATTACATGGTGAATCAGGAGATTCTACCAGTACTCCTTCTTTGAGTAATGTTGCTATTATAGGCTTAATTCCTATTTCTGCATCCTTTCTCAAAGGATATTGTCTTTTCTGTGGTCTAAAAGCTGACTTTGGGGTAATTGTAACTGGTCCTGCTGTTCGAATAAGTCCTACATCTGACTTGCTTATTGACCAAAGAGTTGTTGGAATTTCACACAAGGCCTTTTCTTCTTCTTCTAATAAAAATGCTAATCAGCTGTCCTCGCTAGATTGCAAGTGTACAGCTGGATGTGTCTGTGTCAACCAATTCAGTTTTTGTTTCTGTATCCCTTGTTCTGACAGTTCTAAATCAGTCTGTTTCTCCCATCTTGTTACTTTTTCTCCTAAATCTGCCCATTTGACACTTTTGTTCTTTGTCAAGCTGACATGTGGCAACTGATTTGATCTATACAATGCAATGAATTCTTGAGGTAATGAACAGCTAACTACACTGTTCCCCTCAGTATCCCAGTACAAAGTACGCAAAACCAATCTAGTTGCACGATTTCTAAACAATTCTTGCTCATATTCTCTATCAGGTCCTGGTGTAGTGCAGTAGTATAGAGTACAGTGTAACAAATGCTGTCGATCAGTGTCAAGGGAGGGGGCTTTACTGATGGCTACGTTCATCAGTTCCTCAGTTACTGCCCCTGGACCAGTCGTGACTAGGTCCTGGCTGTACCAATAAAAGGTTTCACCCTCCGATCGCACTATAAAGGTATCCATTTGTCTCTGTGCCTCCATACCTTGTACAGTTGGAACTACTGCTATGCCAAATATCTGCATAAGGTCCCTGCCCAATAGGTTTACTGGACACTTTGCAGAAACAACTATTTTACTTCTCTGGGTCATACCTGAAACAGGGTCAGTTATTGCTATATCATGGGAAAGTGGTTCCCTGTATAGTTGTCCATTTGCAGCTTTTACTAGTATATAATCAGGTGATTCAGAATGTTCTGGCAACTTGGAGGGGTGTATCAAAGTCCGTGACGCTCCTGAGTCACACAGGAATTTGACTTCCCTTCCCTCCACCAGAAGTGTAACTTCCGGTTTCGTATCTGCCAAGTAGAGCTCTAAGCTCAATAATGCTAAGTCAAAAATTTCACTTTCTTCATCCTCCATATCTACTTGCACTTCCTCAACTCCTTCTATCACATTTACATTTGTTTTCTGTTTATTAACTTTTCCTGATAATTTTTGACTTTCACTTGATGTATCCTCACTATCATATAGTCAGTCCTCATCTCCCTTATCTTCTGTAATTACCTTTTTGTTTTGCCTACAATCCCTTGCTAGATGTCCTTTTTTTCCGCACTTGAAGCATTCACCTCTCTTTTTCCTCTCTTCAAAATCTTCTGATCATTTGTCAGACTGTTTGTTTCCCTGGGTATTTTTCTTGCCCTTTTTACCTGACTGCAATACAAATACTTCAGCTCCGTCTTCAGCAGTGAAGACTTGCGCCTTCTTTTTCTTTTTACTATTAAAATGTCTCTCAGCATGTCTAGCGTATTCGAGTAAGGCTTGTAGCCTCCCTGTTCGATGATCTATCATATGCTTCGTAATGAAGCAACTAATAGGTGCAATGCAACCTTTCAAAAATGCATTTTTTAATTGTTGTTCATACGGGGAATCATTTGTTTGGTTCTCAGGAACCGACATACCGCTATGATTATTAAAACATTCCAATAATCTAGCATAATATCCATCTATTGTCTCATTTTCCTGTTGTATGCATTGAGTAATGCAAGTCCAGTCTGCTCTAGGTTTCCATTTCTCAGAGATTCGGTCTGTCAGACCTTTCACTCTGTTGTCTAACTCTGCGTCACTATGTGGGAGTGGTCTAAGCTCTGCATTACGAGGATTCCAGGTGCCACAAATCATGTGCCAATCCGGACCTATAATTTGTCTTACTACTTTTTCTACTTCTTCCCCATTCAAGTGGTAACGTAACCTCATGCCTTGTAAATCTTCTAAAAATTTCGTAAAATTAACTGTCGGATGGGGGATTCCCTCCGTAGCCTTCCGGATATCCTCCGGTGCCCATGGTCTATATACTAAGAGTGTTGGATCCTGCCCTTCCTGTCCCGCCTGAGGATTTGGAACTTCTATAAGTGGGCATATTTCTTCCTCACTCTCATCCTGTAGATTTCTTTCTATTTGGTATGATTTTGTGTCCCTATGTGTTTTACGTGTTCAGGACCTAGTCTCAATAGGATCTCTAACAAATGGTTGTGGTCTTGCTGAAACTTCAGGATAACGCGGAGGTGGACCAGCCTGTCCACTCACTTCATATCCTGAAAAGGGTAAGGGAGGAGTAGGAGGAGCTGTCGCTATTACCAAGTTATTATCCTCTTTATCTAAAAATAATGTTTTTGAATTTTTAAGCTTCTGTTCCCTACAATTTGCTTCCTCAATCCACCTGTGTGCTTGAGGAATGCCTAGTTGGCTTTGCTTTTTTGCCTGACCTCCCGCATCAGATTTAAGCTGTTTAAGGAGTTTAACTAGTGAAGGGTTATCTAGTTTACCATCAAATTCATATTTATTAACCCATTTCGTATAATACCTAACGTTATCAGAACGTTGTAATTGCATGTATTTTGCGTCTTCGGTTAGGGGCAGGTCTCGCAAGGTTTTAGTGCACTGATTACCCATGTCAAAGAAAATGTTACGTAACCCTTTTTTATCACGTGATATCAAGTTCTTAGTTCCTGTTTACAGATTATCTAGAATAACTGCCTACCTTATTCTGTTACCCTGATCTATGACCAAATATACAGTACTTCCTTTTGTCCCTGATCTGCAAAACAAATCTTGACAACAATATACTGTAACCTAGTCCCTGATCTAAAACAGAAAAAAGGCAAATTCTTCCTACCTGAGCCTCCGGTATTAAAAATCGTTCAAGTTCCGCTTTTCGGCCACAGATCAGAAAGTGGCCAGCCTCTTTACACACGACAATTCAGTTGGAGGTCTTTTCACTCAAGAAGAACCATTTTGGTAACTTTTCCTGCGCAGTATTCGACCAACGATACGCTCTGATCTGCGGCTTACCAAGGGAATTCCGTCTGCGAAGGACCAAACTGTTAAATAAAATTAAGAATTCAATACACAGGAGGTTCAGATTCAAAAGTTTACTAGTGTACACCAGGAGGCAAAAAACGTACAAGTACAGAATTTTGTCTGACATGAAACAGGAAGCACAGAATTTTATATAGGTTTAACATTCAAGCTATGCCCACCTTACTGACGTGATATGTCACAGGGCATCTACATCACTTTAGCTTACAAGCCTCTATTCATTTAATCTGTTGATGCTGTATATCTTAAAAAAAAAACTTTTCCTCTAGATACAATACGGCCTTGCTATCCAGCTGGTCAGTCATAATGTCTTTCTGTAAAGTTACTTGTTCAAGGTTTCATATCAGTTCGAATACAATAGCAGCTTCAGTCTTTTAATGCATGTCTTTGTTCTCTATTACACTTTCTCACACAGCTGCGTGCTATCTAAGTAACACATATACAAGGCCAGATCATTCCAACAGGAAAGAGCAGAAGATTTCATTATTTCACACATTTAATTTCCTGACCCAGCAGATAATTACTTGTGAAAAGCATAAACATTAAAACTTGCTAAGCTAGCATTCTGCCAGGGTCAGAGATCAGCTTTGCTTCAAGCCACACTGCAGTTTCAAAACTACTTCACATTTATACATGAATTAATTTTACTACTATATGATTAATAGAATAAAATGCATTATATACTACTTTGCTTTTAAACTAGCATTTCTCATGTATTCAAATACACATTTTTCTAACATCATCTCTCTCTACTCTTCCCGTATTAGACCAATCATCGAGTATAATTCTCCATTTAACATCTACCTCACTAGACACCTGCAACAGCTGGACAGGCCACAGAAGTACCTCACGAAGAGGATCCTAGGCATTAAACACATGTCCTACATGAACAGACTTAAAAGACTCCAGCTATTCTCTGTCTCATATCGCCTACTTAAAGGCAATCTCTGCTTGACTTACAGAACCATGTCTGACCCAGCTCTGTTAGAAATGCTACATCTAAAGAAATCTCAATCCCTCTGCACCATATGCTTCAGAGACCTCAGCCTCATTACCACAATCAATGGAACATGGCTGGAGGGACAGCTTCCTCAGCCAGAGACTACCTATGCTCTGGAATAGACTTCCCATACATGTCAAGCAGAGCACTTCGCTGTCCCTCTTCAAGAGAAATCTTAATGAGCAAATGGGTAATAGAAAGTTCACCCCGGGGATCACTCCAGTGGCTCTACTCGACAGAGGCACTGGGAACTAAGGTTGGGTGGCACAATACCAGGGTAATCCTATGGGCTAGGCTTGTAAAGGCTCCAGGGCCATTAGCCTAGTACACACCTATGAACCTATGATCTGTAGTGGCTAGAATGGTTAGAAAGCGTGGTTTAAGCAACTTTATAAAGGGTTAAGTTATAGCACTGCACTATGAAGGCTGCTCCCAATGTGATATTGCTACACATTTGGCTACTTTGCAATGTGGAGCATGAAATACCATTTGTTTGGGTAGTGCGACTTATGCTAACTGTGGCCGCAATCGCAAAACATCACTCAGCGATGACAGATGTCTGAAGAGCATTGTTACATCAAGTCCTCAAACTCCGTCTGTTCAAATAGCTCATCTGGCTAAAGAACAGGGAATTAATATCAGTTCCACAACAGTTAGATGACGTCTAACAGAAGATTTTAATCTGGTGGCAAGAAAATCGGCTAGAAAACCACTGATGACAAAGAAGCAGCTTCGAGATTGGATAAAGTTTTGTCATGCCTTGAAAGATAAGTCTGCAGAGTAGTGGGAACAAGTGCTGTGTACTGATGAAAGTACATTTCAACAAGTGAGAAGGTCAAGCTACAATTACGTGAAAAACCATATTGGTGAATGCCTGAATCAAAAGTATATAATTAAGGTCTAACATCCTCCATCCATTATGGTATGAGGAGCCATCTCGGCAAAAGGGCGTTGTGGAATTCACATATTCGACAAAGGTGAAAAAGTGAATGCTGCAAAGTATATTTCCATGCTGAACTCAAAAGTAAAACTCCATATGAACATTTCTGGAACAACAATATTTCAGCATGATTTGGCTCCATGCCATACTGCCAAGACAGTCAAGAAATGGTTTGCCAACAACCACATTCAGCTTTCCAAACCGGCTATCAAATTCACCATATCTTAATGTCATAGAAAATTGCTGGAATATCATGAAGAAGAAAGTGGTAGCACATTGACCAACCTCAGAAAAGGATGTAAAAGATGCCATCAAACATGTTTGGGTGATTGATATCATGCCAGAATACTGCAAATCTCTGGTTCACAGCATGGTATCTCTTATCAAGGCTGTGTTGAAGAATAGGGGAAATCCTATCACGTATTTTTTTTTTCAGATAAGATTGTTACTGTTTTATGCTAAAATCAAAACAATTGCAGAGTGATAACACATTGTACAGGACTTTGAATATGCTTGTCAAATTGCAAAAACATCCTAAAGTGTATAAAATGACAGTATCATTTGAGGTACAAGAGAAAACAAAAAAGATAACCAGACTGAACTATAAACGCTATTTACAAGATTGCTACCATTGAGTCTTGGGGTATGAAAGAAGCTTAAGGAAAAAGCCTGAACCTCCAAATATCACAAAGAACAGACAGGAAAAAATAAAAAAGAGAAATAAAAAAACAAAAGTAGTTTTTCTCAGTCATTGGAACATTCCTTATGGTTAAACCTTTAAAATCTGGTCAAGTAGAATTTTCCAGAATTTCTGGTAATATGCTCTTTTCCTAGGCCATTTAATAATAAGCTTTTGTGATGATATGTATTTAAATGCCAACTCTCTAAATCCCTTCCAACTGAGTTTAGTTCAATCTAGCCAGTTTTTAGTAATTTGTAGCTTAACAAGTGAGCCGAGTGTAATTAATATATGTTGCTTTAATTTAGGTAGTTTAAGATTGGAGATGTGTAAAATAGCAAGCTCCCAACACAGTGTGGACTTCTGATAACCCATTTTTTCTAGGCGTGTTTTAAGAGAGCACCATAATTTGTAAGTGTGATTGCAGAACCATAACACATGTATGAGGTCAGCATGTGGATTGGAGCAGCATGGGCAGGATGGGGATATTTTAGGATCAAATCTGTTTAGGACGGTTGGTGTGTAATGGGTATTATTATTAATTATAAATTGTATATATATATATATATATATATATATATATATATATATATATATATATATATATATAAGATTTTTTAAAGGGAATACATTCTATGGTGTTTTTGATTGCCTTTAGTTTTTGTTCCTCAGTGAATTTGTTACCATGTTCATCCCAATATTTAGAGAATAGACACACTGAGTTGTGTTTCATCGAGATGATAAGATTTTAGGTTTTTGAGTGCATTTTCTCATTACTACGTAGTGTGGACATAATTTCAAGTAGTCTGTTGATGTCATGAATATTAGTAGACAAGTTGCTGGTTAGTGGTACTATAATTTCTCTGATTTCTCGTAGAATGACTGTGTATTTGAAGTTTAGTTTGAGAGTTAGGCGTAGATCAGGGATACTCTTGTTGTTGTGTTTATATATGTCCCAAACTGTATAATCTTTGATAAGGGGGAAATCTGTAAGGTTAACTAATTTGTTGTTGATTTTTATATTAGGATTTAGGTGAAGTGGCTGGAGAAAAGGGATGGTTTTATCAAGGTTGATAGATTTTTAACAGGTGTTGAAGTGTTCTAATCTTGTGTTTCAGGGTATTGTTTAATTTGATGGCTCTAAGGTTTTCAGGAGTAAGGAAAGGGAGAGCTTTTGGATTAACATTACTTTTGGTCACGTGTTGATGCCAAATTTTTACCCAGGATGGGGATGTCTTGATGTTGTCTGAGTGTAGGTTTGAGATTATCATTATTCTATTAGCGCATATGATCTTATAGTATAATTGAAGATCTGGCAAGCTAAGGCCTCCATTATCCTTGGGGTAGGTCAATTTGGAGTAGGAAATCCTTACCGATTTTGGAAACCAAATAAATTTGACTAAATCTTTGGTCATTTTGATAAAGAGATTATTTGGAATATTAAGGTTCGAAGCATTGAATTGATATAGTAGTCTTGGCAGAGCATTCATTTTCACAATTTTTGCTTTGGACAGCATCAAAGTTTCAATTGCTGTCACCTGTGCAGATTCTGGGTGATTTTTGACCATGTCTTATGAAGATTATTTTGAATCAGGGAGGCCTGGTTATGTTCGAAGCAAATCCCTAAATATTTAAGGAAGTAGGTTGTTTGGAAAGGAGATTCCAGAAAGTAGTTTACTTTATGGTTTGCTGGGTTGATGGGGAAAATATGGGACTTCTTATGGTTGACTTTGTATTCTAAAACTATTGAAAATTTGTTAATAGCTTCCAATATTTTCTTCAGGTCAGTATTGGGGTATTGGAAATATATGTTGAGATCATCTGCAAATGCAGACAGCAATATTTTAGTGTTAAGAACTTTAGGTATTGCGTGGAAAGTGTTTTGCAAGGTATAGAGGAAGAAGGGTTCAATAAAAATATTAAAGAGGTAGGGTGATAACGGGCAGCCTTGCCGTGTTCTATTGGTTATTTTGATTGGATTAGATAACCTTCTGTTCACATATAATTAAGTAAAAGAATTTTTGTATAGTATTTTTATTGTGTCAGAGAATACTTTAGGTATATTTAAGAATAGGAGGTCCCAACTGACCCTGTCAAATGCCTTACAAGCATCAAGTATTAAAGCATATAATGGGTTTCTATTGTTCTTAGTTAACTGTATCAAGGAATCTAGAGTTAGGGTGTTGTCCCATGTGTGTCTATTGGGCATAAAACCTGCCTGGTCTGATTAAGGATGGCAGCACTTTTTTAGAGCATGAGCCTTGATCTACAGTTAACCAAGGTTAATCCTTTAAATAATCTCTAAAATTCTTCTAAACCAATCGTTCTAACTGAGAAGGCAGGAAGATTAGTGTGATTGTCTGTTTCCCAGTGGTTCTGATTTTTCTTACAACTTCCTTGTGCTCCAACAAAAATGTTCTCCCAAACATCCACTTGAAGATCTCCTTATCAGTATTCATCATCACAGTGAGTGCGATCAACGGGAATAGTTTGGCTACATGCAAGACTGAACTATATAAGCAGGCATGCACTACGGGACGAAAAGCTTGCTATCACTTTGAATGCCACTTTCCCCTTTTCTGCCTCACTCACAGTTAAGTAAGCACAGTCAACCAGGGACTTTACGGCAAGTCTTTCTCTCTAACTATTTCCACTTCATATGCCCAGGAAACTTTTATATGAATCCGATCCCTATTATGTGAAATGTGTCTTATTCATTAATTTTACACCTGACTTGTTACAGATCAAGCCTGCTTAAACTCATTCTGTCATATAACATAACCGCTTTAACAAGCTAGCAGTATATATACAGGTCTATTTCTATTTTTGTTTTTCTTTTCTTTTTTTTGCCTCTTAAACTCCTTAGCATCGATCAGAAATGTCCACCTCACTCTACATCTCATGGAAACAAGTTAATGACTGAGTATGGACTCAGCTTTTATCCCAGTAATATTTCTGGGTGATGTGACAGATTTAGATTTTGTTAAACTTTATTACTTTAGGCATTAGTTGCCTGCGATCTAGAGGAAAGCGATCACCTGATATCAGTCTTTGGTGTGGCCCTTTTAATTCAATGACCTACTCATGTAGTCTTGGTCACCTAGAACCACACTAGCTATACAAGTGTTCCAACTAAACCTTAATTTTGTTCTTTCAATGCAATGCAAGTTGGTTTATAAACTAAACTACTTATGACCATGAAAGGTCAATATATGTATATATTGTTTGTAATACGGCTGTTTCAGGTTTTACTATTATATCATTGATGTTGTACTCATCATATTGCTAACAGTTTCTTGTAAATTAACTGTTCTTGTTGGGCCTAGGTTTTCTAATATGTTTGCTTCCGGGTGTGACTTCTGTGGTACTTCTGTGTGTTGCCCTATTGCTGTGAATCCTGATATTATTTCCTGGTTTGTGCTGTTTAGTACTTGGTTGCTTCCGGGTGTATCGGCTTTGCTTAACTTATTACAGCAAATACTGAATACCACATATTGTATTATATTTTCATATAGACCGCCTTGTCACCTTTTTTTATAGATATTTTGCCAAGCTCCAATCTCTAGACTATCCCTTTACACTAGTAGGGTCAACATTTCTGGATCAACTATCGAGTTAGATTGAACCTAGATTATAGTACTAACGATTTTTGGCTGGCTCACATAGTAAATACATCATGCTATTCCATAACTACTCATGTTGGTTTTTCCTCCTATATCACTACACAATAAGAGGAGGCTCATGGAGCTTTGGATGTAGGGCTTAGGATGATCAGTCTTGAGATGAGTATACTTTTGTATATACGTTTGTTTAGTATGTTTATATTGTTCTTAGTGGTTTATATACCTACACTGACATAAATATCTTCAAATTTATTATTTCAAATTTTTCTCTCTTATTTTACTCCTTCAAATAGGGGGGTAGGTAGTCAGGCACTGGGTTAAGGCTGAAGGAGTCTGATGCTACCATTATAAACTTAAACTCATATATAGGAACTTTGAACATGACATGGACCTCCGGAACTATCACACATCAGTCAAGTAGAATTAAAATACATTCAAAACCTGGGGCAGAGAATAAAATGATAGAAAATGGTCAATAAGCCTATTAATTATTTAATCCCTTCTTTTCATAGCCTGTGGGGTGGACGTTAGATTTTTGGAGCAAAAGGGGTCTACAGAATAAAGGAAAGAAAAATCTCTTGATGCACCTGTTGTTTAAATCCCAAGTTAATGTTTGCTTCATTCAAGAAACCCATATGCTCAAAGAGGAGTGGGGAAGGGATACCAATAGAAGCTGGATATAATCCCTACTAGCTGCAGGGGACAGTTCAAATTCAAAAGGGGTGGCCCTCCATCCTTGCAAATCATATCAAGTATTGACTGCTGTATCTATAGAATTTTGTTTTTCTCTGTTTTTCAATAAACATTTGAGTGTCAGGCTGAATGCAGCTACAGTAATTACTGTTGCAATGCAGAAACACAAGAAACAGGCAATATTGGTCAAAAATTGAAGTGGCCTCATTTTTTTTTACCACTACTGTAAAAGTTATGCTGCACAAGTACGGTGGAAAATTAGGCCATACTCCTAATATGCCCAGAATAGACCCCATGTTACTAAAATGTCAGGAGAGTTTGGAGGAAATTTGACAACTGACTTCACAATACTAACAAAAGCTAATGCTCCTGCTGGAAAATAAATGGGTTTTAATTTGTTAGATTTTATAAGACATCTGTAATATAAAAATAAAGCAAGAATATCCAGCGAATTACAGGTAGTGGAAAGTTATTTAGCCCATCTAACCTCACAATATGTTCAAACAACCTGTAGAAGGACCAACATGTTCAGGGTAATAAAGGCACTTAAAAAGAAGAGTAACAACAGATATTATGCCTCTCAATGACAAAAATGGGAGAGATAATAAAGCTATTCCACTGGTCAGAGGTGACACAATCCCATGAGCTCCTTTAAAGAATGTAAGATTGCCCACACCATGTCAGCCCTACAACATACTTCTGATAAGATGGTTTATTTAGACAAGGGAATAAATGCCTGTATGATTGACTCATATAAATCAATGTATAAACAACAATGCCCATAATGTCCAAATTATGGGATATCTTTTCCCAGGGAATTATATGGTCCCAATAATAAAGAGATTGCTGCCCGGCTGACATGGAGATCCTCCAGAAAGGCCTAAATGAGACTGATGCATGGTGTCAAAGCCATGGTCTCAAGCTAAATGCAAAAAAATGTGTAGTAATCCCCTTTGGAAAAAACAGAGTACCTGCAAACTACAACATGGGAGGTAATCCCCTGAAATCTGAAGAAGAAATAAGGGATCTAGGGACCCAAGTAGATAGTCAGCTTTCCTTTGATAACCATGTTGCCAAAGTGGTTAGAAAATCCTTCTATGTGACCCATCTGATCACGAAAGGGTTTGCATCAAGATCTAAGGATGTAATGGTGCCCCTCTACTCTTCCCTCATCAGACCCATTATTCAGTACAATGCACCAATTGGAATGTACCTGGCTAGACATCTCCAGCAGCTGGAGAGACCACAAAGGTACCTAACCAAGAGGATTACTGGCCTCAAACAGTTGCCCTATGCAGCACGATTGAAAAAGCTAAGACTGTTCTCTGTTGCATACCGCTTTCTCAGAGGCGATCTCTGTCTAATGTACAGAGCCATGTCCAACCCAGAATTGTTGAACATGCTCCATCTTAGCAAAACCAAATCTACTCGAGCTACACGCTCTAGGGATATAAACCTCAACACAACAATGAATAGAACATGCTGGAGGGATAGATTCCCTTTGCAGAGACTTCCCCTACTATGGACAGGGTCCCGATCTACATAAGACAGAGCCCCTCACTATCACTCTTCAAGAGGAACCTTGATGAGTGGATGGGTAACAGAAAGTTCACATCGGGGATCACACCAACAGCACTACTAGATAGGGACCAAGGGTACTAGCTGCTAGTGCAAGGGTCTAGGGAACTACTTAAAGGGGCGGCGAATACTGCACAACATGGCTGGGCTAATATATGCCTTCGGGCAGATAGCCCAGTACCAACCTATGAACCTATAATCCATTGACATTAATAGAAATTGATAAGGCAATAAAAAGGCTTATGTCAAGAAAGACACTTCAGCCAGACATAACCCTTCTTATTGCCTTATCAACTTCTGTTAAGGCAATAAGAAGGCTTATATCAAGAAAGGCACCTCAGCCAGACATATTCTCAATTGATTTCTATAAATCAGTGAGAATTATATCTGTTCCAATGCTGATATCCCTGTATGAGCAGAGTCTTTTGATAGGGAAACTACCCTATCTGTGACAGTAATCAGTATTCTGACTTTCCCTAAAAAAGGACAGATCCACAAGACCCCATGCACTATTGACCAGACCCCCTGATGCTGGTAAAATCAAAAGCATTAACCAAGATCCTGGACAATAGGCTGAACTGCCTTATTCTGAACACAATAGATAATTCCGAACAAGTTTTTATTTCAAGGAATTCCAGGTCTCTTGAGACTTCTTTAAAATATATCAGCAGCATCAGAATCCCAAAGTGGTCTTATTTATTGACTTTAATAAGGCTTTGAATTCATTATTCTGTGAATACATGTGGAAAACCATTTATGACCTTGGCCTTCCAAGTGGTTTTATCAGATGGTGCAAGTTACTGTGTAAATATCTCAGTGTTAGGGTTAGGGTATTATTTAGGGGGATTAGATGGGGGGCCCTCTCACCACTATTGTTTGTTCTGGCAGTGGAAGCAACAAATCTGCATATCAGGCAGAATTATTCACACTGGGGCATTCCATTGACCAGTGGTAATGTACTGGCAGATGCCTGGTTTGTGGATGGATGCACATTGTGGTTAAACAAACTCAAGTGCATATGAGAGAGGTGCTGCAGGTCTTCAGGTTTTGGTTCCTGTGAATGCCCCTTGCCTTCTTCGGGAAAGCAAAGTCACGGACATAAACATGTGATGGAATTGGGAATTTGTATGGTCAGGGATTAAGGTGCCGGAAAATTTTAAGCAAATGGCCACAAAAAACCTGAAGCCCTTGAAGATCTTTTTTCAATATAAGATAAGATAAGAGCATGGGAAAGATTGGGACTCTTTACTGGCTAAAATAGTGACTGTAGAAATGGTGCTGCTTCCTAAACATCTTCAAATATTGGAAGACTGTCCATCAGAATTTCATATTTGGTGTGCATGGCTATGTAAACACATTATATATGATAATGAAAGGATGAGAAGGATGCTCAGCAATTAATGAATATTGGCCTGTTTTTTCTTTTTGCATTGAAAGAGTTAATCTAATCTAACTCACATGATAAGGATAGATGTATGTATGTTAATGCAGAATGATCGCTTAGTATGTCAAAAATCACAATGAATTCTGTGACATATTTTAACTAATATGCATTAGAATTGCTATGATAATGAAGTTTATTTGATTATGTGAGTAACAGATAGAAGTTTTATGATTATTTATAATTGGTCATGATTTTGTTTTCTCTGTATTTCTGATGTTTCCACTGATGTGATATTATGTCTATATATATCTTGGAGATTTTTATATATTTTTATATTGCATTAATAATTAGATTGTCATACTTACTATAGAAGTCTGGCCTGCTTTCCTAAACTTCTACCAGTCACTGAGCAAGCAGACATGGTTGATGCCTCAACAGGTCATACAAGTACTTTGTAACGTTGATATTTTTTTGTAATTTGGTGTGAAAAAGTGGCAGTATTAGATATTTTCCTAAAGAAAATGTATACAGACAAACAGTTTTTAGAAATTTTCAGTACTAGAATTAAGTGTTTTATTACTTTTTTTTGACATCATAGTTCAAAAAGAGGAGGCTAAATTGAATTTTAGCATTAGTTGCAAAACACGGCACGTTACTCATTGTTACATTTCGACAGCATGTGTCCTCAAACCCAAAAGGATAGTGTAGTGAAAGTATATTTACCAGACTTAGAAACTTCACCAAGGATGAAAATGAAAAATAAATGAGACTGAAGAACAGCTTAGCTAAAGGATCCGTTTAAGATAAGGAGATACCTAGTGGCATGCTGCAAAGGTTTTTAGATGGTCATATTATCAGTGAAGAAGAGGTTAGTAAAAAGGATACAAACTAGAAGATAGTCATGTACATAACTTGCAGTATAGACAACAATTCCATTCAAAAATAGTCAAAGATACGTGGAAAATATTAAGTAGCAGTAGTAAAGCATTACAAATATTACAGGAGGAACCAAGGTTTGCAAACAAAATGGGATGGAATATGAAAGAAATTCTGAAACACTCCAGGTATCAAAAACAGACACCAATAAGAAGAAAAGGGAGATATAAGTGTCATAACTGTAAAATGTGTACTCACTAATGAAGGACCTTGTACATATTGTTTAAACACTACAGAAACATGTAACCCCACGGGTTACTGCAACTGTCATTCAAATTATGCATTTTACATGGCAGAGTACTTATGTGAATATTTTTATAGAGGGGAAACTAATAGACATTTAAAAGTAAAATCTCCAAACATACTTACGACATAAAAACAAAGATACTTGCAATAGGGGATGTTCAATACATATTTGTGTTTCCATTGTACATAACAATATTGACAAATAAGGGAGCACAAGCAGCCTCTATAGTCATCCCAGTCATTTGCCGAAAATGTTGTCCTTCAAAATAGATAAAGTTAAAATTAAGGACCAACTCCATTAAATTATAGTGCTGGCTTCACCATTGCTCAAATTAATGGTATTGATGAGAAAGTCATAAAAGAATTCCAACCCTACCTTGTGAGATATAACTGTAAATAAACATCCACAGTAATACATCCACAGTAATAAAAATTACACTTAGTGTATTCTGCCTCTCTAAACTTGCTCAGAAAGTCCCAAAAATCCCTGCATAACTGTAGAAGTATCCTGATTCCATCCTTTAGTCTTATATTCAGAAATTTCACTAGAGGATGTGTTTTTGATTTTCAGCATCAACTATAGGATGCATACAGAAATCTACCATATCCTTATGAATTTTAGGAATACTAAAGATGCTGGGAATTGGCGGCTTATCAATCAATAAAAAACTTATAGACATCCTCTTGTATATGTCCTTACAAAAGCATATCATATAGCTGAACATATTAATTTTATTGTAAGCTATATTCACTTCATTCCTAGAAACTTCTTCATATGAATCTTTGTAAAGAAGCCTATTCATCTTATTAACATAATCACTTTTATTCATTATTACACCACCCCCTTTATCAGGTTTCATCACCCTCAACTCAGTATTATGACAAATATCATGCACCAAATCCCATTCTGAATAAGACATATTGAACCATAAGTCATATGAGAGATAGGATAAAAGATATCCTAGATCCAACACACAGGCCATTTCACAGGGTGTGACACTAGGTTCACCACACTATTTCTCCACATACGGGTTCATAGGTAGGTACTAGGCTGCCTGAGGGCATTTATAAGCCTAGACAGAGTGTGTCACCTTTCACTGCCCCATTGATTAATTATGTCACTGTCAAGAAGAGCCAATGAAGTGATCCTAGGGGTGTATTTTCTGTTACCCATCCACTCATCAAGGTTTCTCTTGAAGAGTGTTAGTGAGAGGGTCTGCCTAATGGAGTTAGGAATTTTGTTCCAAAGCACGGCGAGTCTCTGTGACAGGAATCTATCCCTCCAGCATGTTCTATTTACTGTTGTGGTGAGGTTAAGCTTACTATAGCGTGTGGCTCGTAGTGACTTGGATTTCTTTAGATGGAGCATATCCATCAATTCTGAGTTGAACATGGCTTTGTAAGTCAGGCAGAGATCACCTCTGAGTAAACGATATGTGACTGAGTACTGCTGGAGTTTTTCCAGTCGGGCTGCATAGGACATATGTTTAAGGCCAGTAATCCTCTTGGTGAGGTACTTTTGTGGGCTCTCCAGCTGTTGGAAGTATCTTGTGAGGTACATCCCAAATGGGGCATTGTACTTTATGATGGGTCTGATGAGTGACAAGTAGAGGGGTACTATAACCTCTTTATTTCTAGATGTGAACCCTTTAGTAATTAGATGGGCTACATAGAAGGATTTCCTAACCACTTTGGCAATATGATTGCCAAAGGAGAGATTACTATCTACCTGGGTCCCCAGATCTCTTATTACCTCTTCTGTATTAAGGGGGCTGCCACCTATGTGGTAATTTGTGGGTGTTTTGTTTTTCCTAAATGGGATGACTATGCATTTTCTAGCATTTAGCTTGAGACCATGACTCTGACGCCAGGTTTCCGTCTCAGTAAGGCCCTTTTGGAGAATGTCCGTGTCAGCTGGAGAGTCAGTTATGGCTCCCAGTTTGCAGTCATCGGCGAACTTGGTTAGCCGTAGTCCTCCTGTGTTTGCCTGTACTTCTGAGAAGTATATGCTGAACAGTAGGGGTCCCACGACCGAACCTTGTGGGACACCACTTGTGACCGGTTTAGAGTCAGACCTGAAGCCCGCTATTCTTACTGTGTGAGTTCTGTATGTAAGCCAGTTGGCAAACCATCTCATGACATAGGGGTTTATGTTCAGGCTGGTGAGTTTTTCTATAATTTCCAAGTGGGGAATGGTGTCAAAATCCTTGGCAAGGTTAAGGTAGGCTGTGTGAACTACCTTCCCATCATCTATGGCCTTGGTGACTGTCTTGAAGAAGTCAACCAGGTTTAGTAGGCATGATCTGCCCTTAACAAAGCCAAACTGGGTCGGGTCAAATGTTTGGAGGTTCCCAATATCTTTGTTAATGAGTTCCATGATGATGCGCTCCATAGCCTTGCAGTCAGGCTTATGCGGTGATAGTTACCAGGGTCAGTTGTGGCCCCTCCTTTGTGGAGCGGAATAACCATTGCTGAGTGCCATTCTATGGGCGCATAGCCTGTGGAGAGACTGAGGTTGAACAGTGTGTTTAGGTGGGGGGGTTAGTTCGTTCTGTAATTCATGCAAGACGCAGCCTGGGACACCATCTGGCCCCATTGATGCTGTGCTTTTGGCTTTTGAAAGGGCAATTTTCACCTGTGATTTCCAGGACACTACACTTTTCTGCTATTGTTGTGGGCCCTTTTGGGGGAGAGAGGGGGTGAAGTTTGCACTGAATCTATCTGCCAGGATGTTGGCAATATCAGTGGGTTCGGTATATTTTGTGCTATTTTGCACCAGCTCAGAGCATATCTGTGAGTTGCCACTTAGATTCTTGACATAGCTAAAGAAGGCTTTGTGGTTATCTTTCAAATCCTTGGCTATTTTTCTTTCGAAGTTAGCCTTGGAAGATTTTATGAGGGACCTTAGTTTCTTACTAATACTGATCAGGGATGTCTTTCCTTCTTGGGATTTGCTTATTTTCTGAACTAGTTTCCTCCTTGTATTGTATAGCCTGTTTATGGCAGGGGTCCACCAGACTGGTTTCCTTCTCTTAGGGGAGTGAGTTTTGGTTTTGCTAGGGATGGCACGATCCATGCATCCTTGTAGGTGATCATAGAGTGCATTTGTAAAGGTTCCTGCATCTTGGACACTGTTATCCTTTAGCGTGGGGGCTGTGAAACTTACCACCTCTGTCTTAAGTAAGGTGAAGTTTGCTATAGAAAAATTTTTCACTGTGGTTTCCTTGGTTGGAGATGGTGGTGTGGTGTGGACATCCAGAGTGATTAGTTTATGGTCTGATCTAACCAGTGACGGGTTGACCTCCGGTGTGGAACACCTGTCACCCATGTTAGTGATGACCAGGTCCAATATGTTTTCACCTCTGGTAGGGGAGTTTACCAGCTGATCCAGGGCATTTGAGATGATAAATTCCAAGAAGCGTTGGACCTGAGAGTTTGTACTTAAATAGTTTTCCCAGTTAACAGTAGGTTAATTGAAATCACCCAGTATCAGTGTGTTTGGTAGGACCTTCATGTTTTCCAGTGTCTCCAGAAAGGCTGAGTGCCGGTCCTGGGTCATGGAGGGTGATCTGTAGCAGGCCACAATTTGCATTGCAGATTTGCCTGATGTTAGTTGCACATGAATGATCTTGGAGGTATCATGCTGCGCCACTAACCTGGAGGTGTAGGTATCCTTGATGAATATGGATACACCCCTCCTTTTGTGTTTCGGTCCATGTTCTGTGGCTGAAATGTGTGGTATGAGTTGTAGCCCAGTAGTGCTGGGGTGCTCTGTGGAGCCTTGAATCAGGTTTCAGTTACTGCATAGATGTCAACGTTCTCCATACTGAGGAGTGCTTCAAGTGTGTGAATTTTGAGATTTAAACCCCTGGCGTTGAGTAGCATAACCCTCATTTTTTTATTTGTGCTGTTTATGGAGGTGGGTTTGACTTTTGAGCCTTGCCTAAAAATGGCACTATGGGGGCAGCAAGAGCCTTGGCCAGTATTCGAAAGCCTAAGCGTGACAGGTGCAAGCCGTCTCTTGCAAAGCAACGAGGCTTTTTGAGCATGTTGTTCCAGGTTGACAGACACTGGATCCCCTTTGAATGACACCAGAAGCTTAGCCAATTGTTGAAATTTATCATTTTTTCTTTATACTGCGGTATCATTCTTGGTGAGGGCAGGATGCTACTCGGGGTCAGGGTCATACCTGCCTGGGCTACATGATCAGAGAGCTCTTCCATGTCTCTTTTCATGTAGCCCAGGGAGGTACATCTCAGGTCATTCACACCAACATGAACAATGACAGAGTCATATTTGCACTTGTTCTGGAGTGACCTGAGTGCTTGTGTTATGTGGCGGATTCTGGCTCCCGACAAACAGCTAACAGTAACCTTCTCCTCATCCAGCCTAGTGAGTGGGACGAAAGTGTTCCTGACTATAGAGTCGCCTATTACTAGTGTGTTAGGTATGTTATTTCGCCTTAAGGGCTGTGATTGTGTGGCACACTGATTTTGTGTTTTATGTGTTGTCTGGTTTGTGATGGGAGGTGCAGGTTTTTTGGGTGTCTGCTTTGGATGTCTGTGATGCTTTTGCAGGTTTTTATTTAGAGCCTCCAAGTATGATTTCGTGTATTTACGTGTATTTTTTGCCAGTGCTGGTTTAGTATGTCTATGTGAGGCTGGAGTTGTGGTGCAAGTGTTAACCTTCTCCTCATGACTGCCTGTTCCAGTCTTGGGTAGAGAGAGCTTAGCCTCCAATTTTGCTATATAATTGCATCTCTCGCATATGTTAATGTTTTGTGGTAGGAGGAGAGGGTTATCTGTGTACATGAGGCAGTTGTAACATTGCCTCAGGATACCCAGGTTCACCTGCTGGACTGGAGGGTATACCTGAAATTGCCCTTTGGTCATGCCTGAATAGTAGGGTGAGCTGCTTAGTCGCTTGGTTGGTGAGGGGTGAATAATGAGCCTTGGCCTGCTGGGCAATCAAGTGTCAGGGTATATTAGTGCTTGCTATTAGGTCTGAGCAAGTACTGGACTGTAGGATGCTTTTTAACTGCTTAGGTTGAGAGTTAGACTACTTTCAAGGGAAAAACTGAAGAGGAGACTTGCTGGAGACAGGATAAATGTAGCCCTAGCTAATTGGCGCTGCCCAGATGTCACAGGTTGTTCTTCAGTATGGTGAAAATAAGATTTAAGTCCAACAGAACATTTGTCACCAAAGCTCTTCTGGCTGGGAGAAAGGTGTAGCCTTTATCCAAAATATTAACATGATCCTGACCTACTGAATGATCACTATAATTATAAACTCTTAAATAACCTGATTGGTTAGTAACAACTTTACATTGCCCTTCATCTATTCCTTTGGCAGGTAGTTCAATCAGCATTACCATCTGGTCATATTGGGAATAGAATTGCCCTTCTCCTTCTGTGATCACTGACCCCATTGATTGTTGTATGTCCTCTGCCCTTGGCCATAAATGTTGTTGCTCATCCTGTTGTTGCATTCCAAATGCCTCAGAGAGGAATAGTCCAAAGCCCTTGTTACTCTCAACATTAATTTCCATGTGATTGCACAAATTAGGGTTAATGTTCAGTTTAATATCCAGGCATTCCATATCATCCAGCTGGAAATGCATTTTCAGTGGACTGGAGTATGCTCTACCCTTCAAGTAGTCAAGACAATCTCTCTCAAGCTTTTTTTTCTTTTCTCATTTTTACCACATCATAGGTCTTATTGACCTGCTTAAAGACATTAAAGTATTTGTTTAAATCTTTGTTATTTAATAACTATTCACTAGCTGATTTATCAATGCAATTAATGTAATTAAATAACTTGTCCATCAAGTGGTGATTATGCCTCACCAATAACTATATCAATTGGCAATCTTGCTGGTCAAGTAGTAGCAGCAATTCATGATGCAGGTCTGAACCTTCTACCAACCATTAGGAAATTTATAAGAATGTAACCCCTTAGGCACCTGCTTGACTTGCATGCATTCTTAAAAATAAACATTCTCAGTTTCAAGTTTCCTGTATTTCATTAACTTTGTACAAAATAAGACAACTGCGTAGTAACTGAACCTTTCACATTGGATACATCCCTGGAGAACTCCATCCTTCTACTGAACCATTCATCAATGCTATGATGAACATTTGATAGTTTTGTTTTTTTTTATACTGTTAGACTGTTACACATTTAAAGGTTCATAAAAAGGGACAATGGGACCAGAAACATTGTATGTTACTGGTGAGCATTGCCCTGCTGAAATCTTACCACTGTCACCAGCATCAGCAATAAATATATCACTCCCAGGACACCCAAAGTTAGTAGAAGCAACACCGACACCAGCTAATTGTTGGATAAGCTGTTGAACCAAGATGGTAAAGTTCCCAACATCACATCATCTATAGAGGATGTGGGTCCATCTGGCGGAGTAACACTCAAGTCTGCAAATGACATAGTGGCAAAAAAAGACAAACTAATAACCAAACAAAAAACAAAGACCAGGGGATAACTAGTTTAGAACTTTTATTCTTGAAACAAATGGACCTTCAACAAAACCAGTATAAAAATATAATGGCTCTAAATTTAAAAACTTTACGTCATGTGTTAGGCACAAAACTGACCAATTCAAATGTCTAAGCTTGTTCTGATCTTGCTTAAAGAGATCCCCATCAAATGTAGACCGCTTGAAACAAAACATGATGTCAGTTGAAACCCATATACAATTTATGGGACAAGTCATAAAACTTTAAAAATGTAAAGTAAAAATGTGAAAAGCAAGGCTGACAAATTATATAATTCAGGAATGATGTCACTATTACTCTGAGCCTTGTCTTCCTTCAGTCTATTAATTTTCTCCTTTAGTGCCATTTTAGAAACAGATTTTTCAACTCATTTTGGTTGTACCATTTTTTGTACTTTCTAATTTAAAAAGACATCATTTTGTTTTTTTTTTCTGTTCTGCACTATTGTTCTGTGTATTAGTCTTCTCATGGTATTTTTAAACATTCCAGAATTTCTTCCATGTCCGTATATTTCATATTACTACCAGGAAGAGATTTACTGCTGAAGTGATAAGCTCTTGCTATCATTTTAGATCTAAGAGCTAATTCACGTAAGCCTTTAAGAGTTAGAGAATAAGAACATAATTTGGCTTTTTTTAATATAAACTTTATGCTACAGGATCTTCTCAGATTCTGCATTCATATTTTTTTCATTTCTGATCATGTACCTTTTTCTCAGCTTTTGTATTCTTTTTTGAATTTTTTACTTTATGTTGTCTGTTTTTTCTTCTGGTAACAATAAACTTTTATCCCATTGCTTTAGCTTATTGTAATACAAAGTTGAGACTTTGCCATACAAATATGCCTTCATTGAGTCCCATAGGATTACATCAGAAACTTTGCCATTATTATTATTTAAGTCTAAATACTGTTGTATTTCTTTTAAAATCCATTACTTAAACTTTGCTAATTTTGTTATATAATTAGTCTATTAAAAAGAAGTCAAATTTCTTGAGTTGATCACTATTGTATAAGTACTTGCATCATGGTCTGATAAAGGATATGTTATTACCTTTACATTGTATAGTTTAGAAACTAAATCATTTGAAATACATACACTATCATATCTTGACTGTGTTCCAAATCTATAAAGGATAATAAGTGTAAAGGCTATAAAATAAAGAATTAGATTCAGGGAAGTTATTAATGTGTATAAGATTAAGTAAGTCAGCATAGTTTACTAAAGCTTCAGCTGATGTTGAAATTCTAGAAGTAATAATACCATTAGAATTTTTTATTATATTGTTAAAGTCCCCTGCCATTATTACACCTTCATATTTGAAGTTAAAGTTTCTAGATATTTTGTAGAGATTTTGGCTCCTGTTCCTCATATTTGCTAAGGTTAGGCTTCCTTTTTGATAATAAGTAGCAATCATACACATCATACCTTTATCATCAATGTATGATTCAATAGCCCTAAGTATTACAATAGAAGTTCTCTATAAGATTGCTGTTCTACTTTTCTTTTCTTTAAAGCTAAAATTTGCTAGTACTGTTCATTCCTCTGTATTTAATCTACTAATATAATCTTGTGATAAATCAGTTTCTTGTAAAAAAGCAACCTGTGTTTTATGCATTTGAAAATGCTTAAATTTCTACTGTTACTGCCATCATTGAGGCCAGCTACATTTAAAGAAACACATTTTAAAGAATACATTTTTAATTCCATTTATTTTATTTATTTTCCATTTGTTTACCGAGTTAGTCCAACTGGACACAAGGTGACTGTTTTCAGCTTAGGCCCGAGGTGAAAAGCTCCAAATGCATAGTAAAAAAATTATAAAAAATAATAAAAATAATACAAAAATTATATAAACAGACCTATTTTGTATAAGAGCATAGAACATATTAAAGGAGTTAAAATCAGAGTTTTACAATTGATGCAGCATACAGTGGTTAGAATATTGAGAAACAATTAAACAAGATAATATACAATAAATATAGAACTGCTTGAACATAAATTCAAAAAGAAGTTTCCATAGACAAACAGGGTCATAAACTAGAAATCATAACAATAAAGGTGACCTAAACACCTTGTTCATTCTATTATGCACTAAGTGAAAGAAACAGCACAGTACACTTGTGATCTAGAGATGTTGAAAGTCAGGAGCAGGTGAAATTAATCTCGTTCTGTACAGGAACATATACAAGTTTTCAACAGGAGATCTTTTAGTAGGGATTTGAAAGTATGTTTACTATTTAGACATCTAATGTTAGGGGGTAGAGAGTTCCAGGCCTTAGCAACTGCATAGGAATAAAGAGATTGGCCTGAGCTATGTAAGCAATTGGTAACAGTCAGTAGGGTGGTATTGGAAGATCTTAGTTGATGTGCTGTATTATGGAAGGTGAACAGACCAGAGAGAGCAGGTATTTTATTTGGTTGGTATAGCAGTTAATGGGTCAGGAGACGTTGATTCTATTTTAGTAGATTAGGGAGTTCTAACCATCCTAGTTGTCTTAGGGAGAGGCAATGATGAGAAAGAAACTTAGCATTGGTTACAAATTTTGAGATTGTATTGCAGCAGGTAGATAGTTTCAGGTCAGATTTGTTTAGGTTAGTTAGAACTGGGGAAGCATATAGTAAGGTGGAGAGTAGATAGGTATGAGAGATAGTGATTTGAGATTCCTGTGTGAGGAAGCTCTTGCATCGGTAGAATGAACCTAGTTTTTTATGAACTTTGGCAATTGTTAGTCCTATATGTTTGTCAAATTTTAGGTTTTGGTCAATAGTTACACCTAGTAGGTTGGCTTGAGTTACTGGTGTGATAAGGGTATTATTGGAGGATGTTATTGAGAACAGCGAGGTAGGGGTGAAAGTTTTTGATGGGTGGAAGATCATGAGTTGGGTCTTAGATGGGTTTAGTATGAGTTGGGAGGAATTTAGTCATTTTTCTATAGTAGTGAAGGCTTCCTGGGTTCTATCTTGGAGTAATTGTAGAGAGGGGGCTGAGTAAATAAGGGTGGTGTCATCAGCATACTGTACTATATTAGTTTGTTGAGTAGCCAAGGGGAGGTTATTGGTAAAGATGGAAAATAGTAAGGGACCAAGAATGGATCCTTGTGGAACACCTTGTCCCACTGGGAGGAGAGGTGAGAGAGAGTTATGCCATTTAACAGCTTGTTGCCAGAGGGACAGATAATTTTTAAACCAGAGTAGAGAGGAGTTATCCAGTCTGAGCTCAGAGAGAGTCGATAGTAATTTGCAGTGGGATACCATGTCAAATGCCTTTGACAGAGCTAGAAAGACAACAGATACTAAGTTACCAAGATTTCTTTGCTGGTTGACATGGTCAGTAAAGGATATAAGGGCAGAGGTGGTACTATTTTTTGGCCGAAATACATGTTGGGAATTTGCAAGCAGGTTATATTGAAGATGATGATTCGGTAGATGGGTCTGTACACATTTTTCTAAGATTTTTGATAGGGGAGATAGTATAGCTATGGGGCAATAATTACTAAGTTCTGTTGAGGAACCACCTTTGTGTGGGGGGACGACGTAAAAAATTTTCCAGAGAGAGGCGACAGTGTGTTCAGCTATGGATCTATTGATGAGTATGGAAATAGGATAGGTGATGGCAGAGGCAGCAAACCTAAGATAATCAGAGGGGAGTTTATCATATATTCTGGTCTGTAAACTAAAGGTTCGGAGATAGTTGTATGTATTGTGTTAGGTTTAGGAGTTGCATTGGTAATTTGATTTATTTGTTAGTGTGTTGATAATTTTTTATATTATAGTTTACATTCTGATTTGAAGAGTGTGTGGTTTAGAAGTGAACATTACCAGCATTGTGATGTAGGAATAACATGTAACGTGTGCAAGTTTTGATTCTATGTTTTGAAAGTCAGCATTTTTAGGTGTCGGTATTGTGTAGATTCGGATTTGTGGTCTCGGTATTGTGAAAGTCAATGTTTTAGGATTTTGATAATGTGAAGTAGATCCCTGCATAGAGATATATACATATCTGTATGTGTGTGTGTGTATATATATATATATATATATATATATACATATGTATATATATATATATATATATATATATATATATATATATATATATATATACACACATAGGATCTATATTACGCGATCGAAGACACTGTTCTTCGAATGCATAATAGTCGAAGCTAAAACATCAAAAACACATAACCGCGAATGGCCACAACCGCAAATTTTTTCCAAGGGAAAAAATTTGCCAGGCCGTAAACCAATGAAACACACTTTCAAATCTGCCTCTACACCCCCCTAACTAAATATACCAACTCCGAGATCACACAACGTTGGAAAACAGGGCAAACTGCGAGAATGACCAACTGAATTTTTTACCTAGGAAAAAATTAGTGTACTTGGCCATTTGTGGTTATGTGTTTTCGATGTTTTCGGTTCGACTATTACACATTTGAAGAACAGTGTCTTTGATTGCGTAATAGGGAACCATATATATATATATATATATATATATATATATATATATATATATATATATATAAAATCAAATGCTAGTTTATTTATAAGCATATTATAAAAAATTTTAAATAAGTGCTATAGCTTTGTGTGAAGTTTATGTGTAGATAAAAGGTATACTTTATTTAAATAAACAACTTAGTCCATTATATTAATATTCCATTTCCATGAGTCTTTTTTTGCTAGAACAGTCTTCCATCCGAGTTTCTCTACCTGTCTAAGTTTGCATGACTCTAATCCATTTCTTCCTGAAGACTGCTGAATCTTTTTATATTTAAGAAACAAAATGTCATATTATAAATAGTCAAAAGTACTTCTGAGAGAAAGATTCTTAATCTTGCAGGAAATAAAATGTGGCACTTAATGTTACACTTCAGGGACTTTAGCACTGGCAAGCAAACCTTACATTTTTAAATTACTTTAAGCAAATAGTCATCATATCTGATGACAGAACTACCAATGTTCAAAGAAGGATTTGACTAAGCAGATCTAATAAGTTCTTTATCTTGATGGGATGTGAATTTAACAACAATAGAGCTAGGAGGGACTCTTTCCTTAACTGGATGTTTTATGAGAGATCTGTGGGCTGTCTTATGGGATAAGCCCTCCTGAAAATTACCACTTTTGGAATTCAGCTGGTAAATTTTATCAATCACATCATATATTCTTAAATTACTTCCTGCCTTCTGGTTTTCCAGATCATCTACTTTATTCAGTAGCTGGTTATTTTGATTTAGATAAATTTGGTGAGCTATTTTTGCTCAATGATCTCTCCTCAATGTCATTTAAACTTGTTCTATACTGTCTATATGAGCATGTTGCTGTTGGATAGCTATTTTTAGATGTTCAAACTGTTTGTTGTCTTTCTCTTTAACATAATGTAGCTTCTACCCATACTGTCTAGTCTTAAGGATAATTCTTTTATGGATGACAATATCTTCTAGAAATCCATCTTTGGAAAAATGGTCTCTTGCAAAGTAGTTTTGGAAAGTGATATCTTTTAAGTCATCTGAGATATCTTCTAGCAAGATTTTCTTTAATTATTATTTTTTTATTAAAATATATATAATCCTGAGACAAATGCATGTTTTTTCTCATCTAGCCCTAACTGGATCAAAATTTGATAGTAAATTACTGTCAAAAATCTTTTTAGTAGTACAAAGCAATTAAGTTCTGCTGTACCCAAACCAACATCTTGACCAAACTCCTTTAGCAGAAAAGTTAGCAGACTTGCAGTTCCATGAACTTCTGTTGATATTGCTTTTACCCTTCCCCACTGGAAAATGCCATGACTGAAAAAAAGTGAAGCACTTCACTTCTCTTGTTAGAAGTAAAATTTATAGTTCTAATTTTTTTTTACATTTACTAACCTCATGAATTGGATAACTGAGATGACATCTTCCTTCTGAAGCAGAGTGGTCTGCTGTAAGGACTTATCATATCAAAACATCCAATAGTTAATGGGATACAGAACTCTCCAAGAACAAAACAATTGGATGATTTAGTTGAACAGAATAGGACAATTTTAGCTTGTCTTACACAAAACTAATTTGGTGGTTCACTGATAGTCCTATTTCATTTACCCATTTTGCTAACAAGCTGTTATAAAAGTGAAAATTGTGTCTTCTGTCTGGTCCCTCAGATACACTTAATTCTTTATCAGCTTTTGCACACTGTAAGACTCGGTTCCACATTGAAAACTCAACAGATCCCCTATTAGATTAAAGTAAACCCTCCTTCTGAAAGCATCATACCACCCAATCCTCTTCCCTCTCAGACTAAAGTATACCTTTCTTTTTACAAGTACCTCATTATGTATTTCATGGACCACCAAAATGTTTTTTATAAATGTTACATTTCTAAAAGGTGCATCATTCTTTGCATTCACTGGTTAAAGACTGTTCAAAACTTCCCCATGGTTCTGTCATAGAAAGATGTTTTACAAGACCCCATGCAAAGCTTGAAAACTTTTGTATGCAACTCTTGCATTGAACTTCCAGACTTTCACTAAGGTGCAGGTATTATTTGACATTTCCATAAATTAACACAATAAGCAATAAATAACTGCTGTTACTCATCTGTTCTCATTATGTTTTCTAATTCCAAAGACAGATAGATGACCAGGAAGTCATCACCATTAGTTGGGCCATAGGCTAAGTTACCTTTGTGACTTCTAGCACTCTGAACATAAAATGTGAAAATAATTTATTTCAATGACTACTAGAAGTTTGACACTACACCCCAAAATTGTAAAACACCTTTTGTAGGAAGCCATGACACAGTTAAGTGCTCAGTCAATGCATTGGTAGTAAAATGGATAATGGACAGTAATGTGTGGCATTATGAAACATAGAACGATGAAGTCAAAGTGGCAGAGTCTCCTGTAGCTAATTTCAATTTTAATTTTAATAAACTACATTGCCATTTTTTTTCACTTTTTATATGTTAAAGAATTATTTGGTAATGAAGCATACGCAGAACAACTACGACTGTAGTTATAGCCCTTGTTAATTTTTGGGATGCTTTGGGACTAAGAACTGCATGATAAATCTGTATGTTCCCACAGATTTACTTCCTTCTCCATTTCCTTCATTACAGCAAATGATAGATAAGACCCAGACTCTCCTTATACCTTCTCCCACTCCTGATAAGATCCAGATTCTCCTTATACCTTCTCCCACTCCTGATAAGACCCAGATTCTCCTTAAACCTTCTCCCACTCCTGATAAGATCCAGATTCTCCTTATACCTTCTCCCACTCCTGATAAGATCCAGATTCTCCTTATACCTTCTCCCACTCCTGATAAGATCCAGATTCTCCTTATACCTTCTCCCACTCCTGATAAGATCTAGATTCTCCTTATACCTTCTCCCACTCCTGATAAGATCCAGATTCTCCTTATACCTTCTCCCACTCCTGATAAGATCCAGATTCTCCTTATACCTTCTCCCACTCCTGATAAGATCCAGATTCTCCTTATACCTTCTCCCACTCCTGATAAGATCCAGATTCTCCAAGAAAAGATATATCGAAACTTCACCAAAAACAGGAACACGAATCCCAACTCACCACACACAATTCTATTTAATTTTAAGTGCGTTAAAATATCGTACACTTTTCGTCAAAGCAGATGCCTTAACTTCTTCAGAAACTCCAAACAGCATCAATTAACCACCTTTATAGTGTGGCCATAATAAACATTCATTAAGCAATTAATACTTTAAAGGCATATGCCAAAAGTTAAAACTTAAAACCTGAAATCATCCTTACTTAAAGTAACACAGTCATTTAAACTGATACAATTTTACACACTATTTAAAACCTATAAAAGTCATATATAATAATAAATATTAGCTAATAATTTAATGAATATATATATAAAAAGTGTTAATATATAAAATACACACGTGTGTATGTGTACACATGTATACATATGGCTACTATTCAATCCAATATAGTACACATTGCAGTTTATACAGTTAATGTATTGTATTAAGCTTAGCCCATATAAAAAGAATAAGATGGAATAAAATAACATGAAATGGAATGGAATGAAATAAACATTTCATTATTATTTTTCATTATTTATTTTATTATTTTTTGTTTTTTATTTGTATGTTTTTTATTTATTTATTTTCTATTACCCAACTACTCACCCATGATATTAATGTGTATTGGTTATTTAACATAATTATTTAACATGATTATTCAACGCGCATCCAACTAACACTCACTATTACCTTTTTAGGTTTTTCAACCTTAAGATACACATAATGGAGCTCATTTCATTAATGCCTGGAAATTGACAGGCATTAGTCCTAAGCTGCCATAGGAGTTCCTTCCTCTCCAATTTCAAAGACTCAGGTCCTCCCCTTTTATCGTTTTCGAATTGGTCGATAACCCTAAATTTGAATTCATGTCCAGTAAACTCACTTGTATGCCTAGCTAGTGCATTTTCCATTTTATTCCTATTAATGCAATAGATATGCTCGTAAATTCTCTCACTAAGCTTTCTATCGGTTTTACCGATATAGAAGGCTGAACAGCATATACATTTAGCTAGGTATACTACTTGTTTACTAACACAATTAAATCTCCCATTAGACCTATATTTCGTACTACCTATTTTAAAATTACAACCTTCGTCAATGTATTTACAGAACCTACACATGCTGCACTTGTACATGCCCTCTTTATTAGTGTATATTCGGCAGTTGGCTTCCAAGATTTCTTTCAAGTTATTTCCACGCCTATATATAATTTTGTGTCTCTCTGGGAACAAATCTCTGAAGAGTTTATCACTAATTAAAAACTCCCAATTTTTCATAATAATGTTTGTTATAATGTGGGAGTCTATATTAAAAGTGCATATAAAACCACTGGTGTTAGTCAATTCTTTATTGTTGTTATTCGACTCAAGGCCTCTACCTTTTAACTTGTTCAAAATTGGAACATAGTCACCTATTAGTCTTTTATGCTGAACTTCCCTAATAATCTCCTGGATGAAGTACAATGGGTACCCTCTTTGTATGAAGAAGTTAGACATTAAAGTACACTCTATGTGGAGCAGGTCTGGCAAATCTAGTAATGGCGTATTGGGAAAGTTCTTTTGTGTTTAACAACTTAGATTTTAAAGAAAAAATACTGTTTTATACACGATTTTTAGATGATATATTTATTTTATTCCAAGGAACAGATACTGAATTAGAGTGTTTGTTGGAAATGTTTAATAATAGCACCAACGTCTTGAGTTTCACGTCTAGTTATAGTAAAGATAGAAAAGTATACCTGGACGTTGATTTAAGGAAGGATTACGATGATAGGATTTTTGTTTCTAAAATCTACCGGAAAGAGACTCATTCCAATATGTATTTGCATTACACCAGCTGCCATCCTACATACCAGAAGAGATCTGTAGTTAAGGGGCAGCTAGTTAGGTCAGCCAGGATGACGACAAGGGATGAGGAGTTTGAAGAAGAGTGTACTTTAATGTCTAACTTCTTCATACAAAGAGGGTACCCATTGTACTTCATCCAGGAGATTATTAGGGAAGTTCAGCATAAAAGACTAATAGGTATATCAGCATAAAAGTCTAATAGGTGACTATGTTCCAGTTTTGAACAAGTTAAAAGATAGAGGCCTTGAGTTGAATAACAAAAACAAAGAATTGACTAACACCAGTGGTTTTATATGCACTTTTAATATAGACTCCCACATTATAACAAACATTATTATGAAAAATTGGGAGTTTTTAATTAGTGATAAACACTTCAGAGATTTGTTCCCAGGGAGACCCAAAATTATATATAGGCATGGAAATAACTTGAAAGAAATCTTGGAAGCCAACTGCCGAATATACACTAATAAAGAGGGCATGTACAAGTGCAGCATGTGTAGGTTCTGTAAATACATTGACGAAGCTTGCAACTTTAAAATAGGTAGTACGAAATATAGGTCTAATGGGAGATTTAATTGTGTTAGTAAACAAGTAGTATACCTAGCTAAATGTATATGCTGTTCAGCCTTCTATATCGGTAAAACCGATAGAAAGCTTAGTGAGAGAATGTACGAGCATATCTATTGCATTAATAGGAATAAAATGGAAAATGCACTAGCTAGGCATACAAGTGAGTTTACTGGACATGAATTCAAATTTAGGGTTATCGACCAATTAGAAAACGATAAAAGGGGAGGACCTGAGTCTTTGAAATTGGAGAAGAAGGAACTCCTATGGCAGCTTAGGACTAATGCCTGTCAATTTCCTGGCATTAATGAAATCAGCTCCATTATGTGTATCTTAAGGTTGAAAAACCTAGAAAGGTAATATCAGTGACTGTTAGTTGGATGCGTGTTGAATAATCATGTTAAATAATTATGTTAAATAACCAATACACATTAATATCATGGGTGAGTAGTTGGGTAATAGAAAATAAATAAATAAAAAACATACAAATAAAAAACAAAAAATAATAAAATAAATAATGAAAAATAATAATGAAATGTTTATTTCATTCCATTCCATTTCATGTTATTTTATTCCATCTTATTCTTTTTATATGGGCTAAGCTTAATACAATACATTAACTGTATAAACTGCAATGTGTACTATATTGGATTGAATAGTAGCCATATGTATACATGTGTACACATACACACATTTGTATTTTATATATTAACACTTTTTATATATATATTCATTAAATTATTAGCTAATATTTATTAGTATATATGACTTTTATAGGTTTTAAATAGTGTGTAAAATTGTATCAGTTTAAATGACTGTGTTATTTTAAGTAAGGATGATTTCAGGTTTTAAGTTTTAACTTTTGGCATATGCCTTTAAAGTATTAATTGCTTAATGAATGTTTATTATGGCCACACTATAAAGGTGGTTAATTGATGCTGTTTGGAGTTTCTGAAGAAGTTAAGGCATCTGCTTTGATGAAAAGTGTACGATATTTTAACGCACTTAAAATTAAATAGAATTGTGTGTGGTGAGTTGGGATTCGTGTTCCTGTTTTTGGTGAAGATCCAGATTCTCCTTATTCCCACTCCTGATAAGACCCAGACTCCCCTTATACCTTCTCCCACTCCTGATAAGATCCAGATTCTCCTTATACCTTCTCCCACTCCTGATAAGATCCAGACTCTCCTTATACCTTCTCCCACTCTTAATAAGATCCAGATTCTCCTTATATCTTCTCCCACTCCTGATAAGATCCAGACACTCCTTATACCTTCTCCCACTCCTGACAAGATCCAGACTTTCCTTATATCATCTCCCACTCCTGATAAGATCCAGACTATCCTTATTCATTCTTCCACTCCTAATAAGATCCAGACACTCCTTATACCTACTCCCACTCCTAATAAGATCCAGACTTTCCTTATACCTTCTCCCACTCCTGATAAGAACAAGAGTCTCCTTATACCTTCTCACACTCCTGATAAGAGCCATACTCTCCTTATACCTTCTTCCACTCCTGATAAGATACAGACACTCATTTTATTGTGTCCCACTTTCCTTATATCTTCTCCCACGTCTGATAAAATCCAGACTCTCCTTATATACTCCCACTACTGATAAGATCCAGACACTCCTTATATCATCTCCCACTACTGATAAGATTCAGACTCTCCTTATACCTTCTCCCACTCCTGATAAGATCCAGACACTCCTTACACCCTCTCCCACTCCTGATAAGATCCAGACTCTCCTTATCCCTTCTCCCACATCTGATAATATTCAGACTCTCTTTATACCTTCTCTCACCGCTGATAAGATCCAAACTTTCCTTATATCTTCTCCTATGCCTGATAAAATCCAGACACTCCTTATACCTTTGCCCACTCCTGATAAGATCCCGACTCTCCTTATCCCTTCTCCCACTTCTGATAAGATTCAGACTCTTCTTATACCTTCTCCCAGTCCTGATAAAATCCAGACACTCCTTATATTGTCTCACACTACTGATAAGATTCAGACTCTCGTTATACCTTCTCCCACTCCTGATAAGATCCAGACTCTCCTTATCCCTTCTCTCACTTCTGATAAGATTCAGACTCTCCTTATCCCTTCTCCCAGTGCTGATAAGATCCAGACACTCCTTATATTGTCTCTCACTACTGATAAGATCCAGACTCTCCTTATACCTTCTCCCACTCCTGATAATATCCAGACTCTCCTTATACCTTCTCCCACACCTGATAAGTTCCAGACTCTCCTTATACCTTCTTCCACTCCTGATAAGATCCAGACTCTCCTTATATCATCTCCCATTATTAATAAGATCCAGACTCTCCTTATACCTTCTCCCACTCCTGATAAGATCCAGACTTGCCTTATATCTTCTCCCACTTGTAATATCCAGACTCTCCTTATACCTTCTTCCACTCCTGATAAGATCCAGACTTTCCTTATATCTTCTCCCATTCCTGATAAGATCCACACTATCCTTATACCTTCTCGCACTCCTGATAAGATCCATACTCTCCATATACCTTCTCCCACTCATGATAAGATCCAGATACTCCTTATACTTTCTCCCACTCCTGATATGATCCAGACACTCCTATTATTGTCTCCCGCTTTCCTTATATCTTCTCCCACTTCTGATAAGATCCAGACTCTCTTTATACACTCCCACTCCTGATACGATCCAGACTTTCCTTACATCTTCTTCCACTCCTGATAAGATCCAGACTTTCCTTATACCTTCTCCAACTGCTGATAACATTCAGACTCTTCTTATACCTTCTCCCACTCCTGATAAGATACAGCCACTCCTTATATTGTCTCCCACTACTGATAAGATCCAGGCACTTCTTATAACTTCTCCCACTCCTGATAAGATCCAAACACTCTTTAAATCATCTCCCACTACTGATAAGATTCAGACTTTCCTTATACCTTCTCCCATCCCTGATAAGATCCAGACACTCCTTATATTGTCTCCCACTACTGATAAGATCCAGACTCTTCTTATAACTTCTCCCACTCCTGATAAGATCCAGACTTTCCTTATATCTTCTCCCACTCCTGATAAGATCCAGACACTCCTTATCCCTTCTCCCACTTCTGATAAGATTCAGACTCTCCTTATACCTTCTCCCACTCCTGATAAGATCCAAACTTTAATTATATTTTCTCCCACACCTGACAAAATCCAGACACTCCTTATACCTTCTCCCACTCCTTATAAGATCCAGACTCTCCTTCTCCCTTCTCCCACTTCTGATACGATTCAGGCTCTCCTTATACCTTCTCCCAGTCCTGATAAGATCCAGACACTCCTTATATTGTCTCCCACTACTGTTAAGATCCAGACTCTCCTTATACCTTCTCCCACTCCTGATAAAATCCAGACACTCCTTATACCTTCTCCCACTTCTGATAAGATTCAGACTCTCCTTATACCTTCTCCCACCCCTGATAAGATCCAAACTTTCCTTAAATCTTTTCCTATGCCTGATAAAATCCAGACACTCCTTATACCTTCGCCCACTCCTGATAAGATCCAGACTCTCCTTATCCCTTCTCCCACTTCTGATAAGATTCAGACTCTTCTTATACCTTCTCCCAGTCCTGATAAGATCCAGACACTCCTTATATTATCTCCCACTACTGATACGATTCAGAATCTCGTCATACCTTCTCCCACTCCTGATAAGATTCAGACTCTCCTTATCCCTTCTCTCACTTCTGATAAGATTCAGACTCTCCTTATCCCTTCTCCCAGTGCTGATAAAATCCAGACACTCCTTATATTGTCTCTCCCTACTGATTAGATCCAGGCTCTCCTTATACCCTCTCCCACTCCTGATAAGATCCAGACTCTCCTTATACATTCTCCCACACCTGATAAGTTCCAGACTCTACTTATACCTTCTCCCCCTCCTGATAAGATCCAGACTCTCCTTATATCATCTCCCATTATTAATAAGATCCAGACTCTCCTTATACCTTCTCCCACTCCTGATAAGATCCAGACTTGCCTTATATCTTCTCCCACTTGTAATATCCAGACTCTCCTTATACCTTCTTCCACTCCTGATAAGATCCAGACTTTCCTTATATCTTCTCCCATTCCTGATAAGATCCACACTATCCTTATACCTTCTTGCATGCCTGATAAGATCCATACTCTCCTTATACCTTCTCCCACTCATGATAAGATCCAGGTACTCCTTATACTTTCTCCCACTCCTGATAAGATCCAGACACTCCAATTATTGTCTCCCACTTTCTTTATATCTTCTCCCACTTCTGATAAGATCCAGACTCTCCTTATACACTCCCACTCCTGATAAGAACCAGACTTTCCTTACATCTTCTTCCACTCCTGATAAGATCCAGACTTTCCTTATACCTTCTCCCACTACTGATAATATTCAGACTCTTCTTATACCTTCTCCCACTCCTGATAAGATACAGTCACTCCTTATATTGTCTCCCACTACTGATAAGATCCAGGCTCTTCTTATAACTTCTCCCACTCGTGAGAAGATCCAGACTTTCCTTATATCTTCTCCCACTCCTGATAAGATCCAGACACTCCTTATCCCTTCTCCCACTTCTGATAAGATTCAGACTCTCCTTATACCTTCTCCCACTCCTGATAAGATCCAGACTTTCCTTATATTTTCTCCCACACCTGACAAAATCCAGACACTCCTTATACCTTCTCCAGCTCCTGATAAGATCCAGACTCTCCTTCTCCCTTCTCCCACTTCTGATACGATTCAGGCTCTCCTTATACCTTCTCCCAGTCCTGATAAGATCCAGACACTCCTTATATTGTCCCCCACTACTGTTAAGATCCAGACTATCCTTATACCTTCTCCCACTCCTGATAAAATCCAGACACTCCTTATACCTTCTCCCACTCCTGATAAGATTCAGACTCTCCTTATCCCTTCTCCCACTTCTGATAAGATTTGGACTCTCCTTATACCTTCTACCAGTCCTGATAAGATCCAGACACTCCTTATATTGTCTCCCACTACTTATTATTTCCAGACTCTCCTTATACCTTCTCCCACTTTTGATAAGATCCAGACTCTCCTTATATCATCTCCCACTCCTGATAAGATCCAGACTCTCCTTATGCCTTCTCCCACCCCTGATAAGATCCACACACTCCTTATATTGTCTCCCACTACTGATAAGATCCAGGCTTTTCTTATACCTTCTCCCACTCCTAATAAGATCCAGACACTCCTTATATTGTCTCCCACTATTAATAAGATCTAGACTCTCCTTATACCTTCTCCCACTCCTGATAAGATCCAAACTTGCCTTATATTGTCTCCTACATCTGATAAGATCCATACTCTCCTTATACCTTCTCCCATTCCTGATAAGATCCAGACTCTCCTTATACCTTCTTCCACTCCTGATAAGATCCAGACTCTCCGTATACCTTCTCCCATTCCTGATAAGATCCAGACTCTCCTTATATCATCTCCCACTCCTGATAAGATCCAGACTCTCCTTATACCTTCTCCCACTCCTGATAAGATCCAGACTCTCCTTATATCATCTCCCACTCCTGATAAGATCCAGCTACTCCTTATATTGTATCCCACTACTGATAAGATGTAGGATTTTCTTATACCTTCTCCCACTCCTGATAAGATCCAGACTTGCCTTATATCCTCTCCCACTTCTGATAAGATCCGTACTCTCCTTATACCTTCTCCCACTCCTCATAAGATCCAGACTCTCCTCATACCTTCTCCAACTCCTGATAAGATCCAGACTCTCCTTATACCTTCTCCCAGTCCTGATAAGATCCAGACCCTCCTTATATCATCTCCCACTCCTGATAAGATCCAAACTCTCCATATACCTTTTCCCATTCCTGATAAGATCCAAACACTCCTTATATTGTCTCCCACTACTGATAAGATCCAGGCTCTTCTTATACCTTCTCCCACTCCTGATAAGATCCAGACACTCCTTATATTGTCTCCCACTATTGATAAGATCCAGACTCTCCTTATACCTTCTCCCACTCCTGATAAGATCCAGACTTGCCTTATATCTTCTCCCACTCCTGATAAGATCCAGACTCTCATTATACCTTCTCCCACTCCTGAAAAGATCCAGACTCTCCTTATATCATCTCCCACTCCTGATACAATCCACCCTCTTTTTATACCTTCTCCCACTCATCTTTGTGAATTACACCATCTGAAAATGATGTAAGTAACACCTCAGTGAGCATCTCATTTCATTTATTTTATGTATTACCTCTCTAATAAATATAATAGAACAACCTCAGTAGAGAATATATTGCATAAAACAAAGAAAAGAGAATGGAATGACTGCACCTCTCTGTGTCAGATATTTTCTGTGTTTCCTTAAACTAAAATATAAATGATAAAATTGCACAGCATTTACTGTCACATAAAAGTATAATATAGGAAATACATCCCAGTGGAAACATTGAGAAAAAAAATTGAGATAAGTCAAAGGTAGAATTAAAGACTTATTTTCTTAAAATGAGTTTACACACACACACACACACACACACACACACACACACACACACACACACACACACGCACGCTTTGCCTTTGCGCACACGCACACACACACACACACACACACACACACACACACACACACAAACTTGCCTGTGTCCTAAGGAATCTTCATTGTGTTTCTTCTAGGACATCCATCCTCTGTTTTTAGGTTACATCTACCTGTCCTGATAAATTAATTTTTTTTTAAGATGCCACTCTTTCAGAATTTATTCCTTTAAAGTCTTTAAATTTCTATTATTTTATTTTCTTTCCTTAGATCTGTACATAATAATTTGTTTTGTTTTTTACTCATTTAACGTATGTAATATGTTTCTGTAAATACATACTTTTCATCTCCATTAATCATTCTTAAACACTAAAAATAAATAAATAGCATGGATAAAGTTAAAAAAAACCTGCAGGACATATTTACTAATGTCTGCATACATTATTTTATCGACTATTGTTCTCTGAATGCTCTATTTTTAAGGCTTTTTTTAAAGTGGCAATGACTTTTTTTAATGTAGTGCCCCTTCCCCATGGTGAAGAACCATTAATATGCACAATGCCACTTCGCTCTTGAGTCATGAATGGCATTTGAATAGGGCGACGGAACATCAGCCACCCACAGTTCAATGGTGCCCCCCACTGCCATTTGCAAATGAAGTATTATTTTCTGCTTCTCAGGCCTGCCATGCCACTCAAGACTGTTGATGAGTAATACAAAACAATGCTCTGTACTAAAAAAATAACAAGGCACAGGGTCAGCATTTTAAATGCAAATAAAACAGCTTCTTTGCAATTAAAGGTTACTCCTGAAAAATCAGACATGGTAGTTAAAGCATTTTTTAAACAGATCTGGCAGTTGAAACAGCATTTTTGTTCTTATTTTTAAAGCAGCAGTATATTTTTCCTAGATTTGTATATTTTAAATATGATGCTTTATGCTTAGGAGGTAAGATCACATTTTGCATATAGTAAACATATAAGCGAAATACAAAATTATACATCTTTAATTATTAACACATTTGTTGCAGATCTATCATCATTACTATTCACAGGCTCCAATAACACTGCTGACAATACTGTGGCAATGTTCTGAAAAGAGAAAGGAAGTTCACTGTATAAACAGATGCCCGATGCATTCTCCTATCATAGAACAAAAATGTAGTTGGAATACAGTAATTTATCCTCAGAAGACCAATCCCAAAACATTCAGTGCCTGTCAGTTGGATGTCTTTTTAACAGCAGGACTAACACTTCTTTTAGCAGCAGGGCTGACATTTGATGGAGTGGTCTGCATTCTCTAGCTAAATTACATGCATTAGTGATTCTGAAATATTTAAAGCAGAAAGTATTCTAGAATATAGCCATCTTAGTGCCTGTGCATGTCTTTTTTCAGAAATTAACTAGAAATCATTTCATCTTAGCATTTTTGATACATACCTAACAGCAAAACTGAATTAATTATGTTCACGGGTCCCTACTAGTTATGGGTAATGGTTTTGAGAAAACTAGCAGTTCATCTGTCAGATGAGAATATGATGAATATCTGTCTTACATGGAAAAAATCTTATCTTTACATACAATTGTACAAGGAACTCAAAAAACATTTTATCTTAGTCTAAAGCCAATGTTATATCTGAAAAATGGTCCTTTATACCAAATTACATATCCTTTTATCAAATAAGTAAAATAAATTTCATTACCTAGGGAAATGAGTCAAATTTCATTTTAAATCTAGAAAAAAAGGCAAACTAAATGCATCTCTCACAACTAATTATATGGAGATTGTAACCCAGTAATTCTGAATTTATTGTTCAGTGTCCTTTATAGTATTTCAGAGATACAAATGTCAGTTATTTCTATAAAATCAGTTTCATATCTCCTTTCTATTTATGCATTTATGTACAGCAACCGTGAATACAGGTATCTAATCAAGGAGATGTTTATAGCTCCTGTGAGTACTTTGTGAACTATTTTTCATTGTTTCACTTAGGTTCTTGGTAAGTGCTAGGCTAGTTGCCCTTATGGACTATTTTAAGCCTAGCCAATATCCCTTCGTGAGAATCAAACCTTGTGCATCTTCCTTTTGAGGTAAACACCTTAACCATTATGCAAACCCTAGCAATAAGTTGTATATCACTTTCCACCTTTTGTGGTTTTATGTATTGATTTATTCATTACATAGGATAGTCAAACTGGACAAGGCCCCATCGTCAATGGAGACTTGAGGTTGAAAGCTCCACACACTGTATGAGAAAGTTCATAACAAAAAAACAACTTACAATGCAGAATGGTGGAATGTGTATACAAAAGTTGTAAAAATAAAACAACAGATTTTGAAATAATACACATAAGCATTCAGGAAGTAATTGACATTCATTCTCATTTATGCATGCATTATACCAGTAACTAGCATAACTGTTTATGTTGTGTGTTGATTTATATTTAAGATGATGTGCAGTTTCAGCTAAGAGGATGGGGTAAACTGGACCATGTATCTGAAAAAGTATGACTACTTATGTATGTATGCGTAATGTGACAAAAATAGATTAGGAAACAATTTCCAGGGCCAGTTCTTTGTGGTTAATATAAATGTATTATACAAAAGAATAAAAAAGAGGAACCCTTCTCCTTAAAGCTTGGAGAGGGGGAAACACTCATTTCACAAGCAGTGCTGACCTTGCTTCAATACTCCAGTTTAAATCATATTGCAGTTCAAAGGAAAAAAAACTCAAAGTAGTACTCACAGAAATCTATTTTGTTGCAGAACAACAGTTCAATATTGTTTCTCAGCATACAAACCCTGTAGTAGCAGTTCCACGTCAATTTCTCCATGTTACTGGTAACAACACTCTTCTTTCCTTTTGCCCAGAATCTTCTTCTCCAAGCTTCTCCTGAATTCAGCAATGAAAAGCCTATAATGCTCCTACCTTATACAATTACACTTTTTTCACCATTGTCTTAATTGAGATTCTTCTTGTCTTGTGCCTATGAATCTAGAATCTAACTCTCTAGATTACTACCGCACACACATTTATCAGCTTCAAGCAGGCTGCTTCCAATTAGTCACCTATGATACCTGCCTCCTTCTGATCCTGCCGTTCTGTAGGGAATGCTCTATTCTTCCTTCACTGATGTGGCTGTGGGGAAACACCACCCCAGTTATTGTGCATGGAACAAATAATATCCAGGATAGCCATTCATACACAATCATCATATCACCGTTATAAATTAGGCCATCACGAGATAACTTAGTAAGCATTATTTGGGTCCTGTTCTCTGAGTATAATTTTAAAATGTGAATTTTGCTTTAAGAGCAGAGAGAAACTTTGCTGTATTGGCTGGAAGAGTTTTGCTTAATAAAATAATTAATTTTATAAAAAAGGAGGGCTGAAGTAAGCAATTGCAGAGTGTTGTTTGCCTTCCTGAAAGAGGATTTGATGTCCAGAATAGTGGTTTTAGAAGAGAGACTGCAGAATAAATGAAAACATAGAATAAGAGCCCTAGAATAAGGTGTAGACTGTTCCTGTTGATGTCCAGAGCAGTGGTTCTAGAAGAGAGTCAGCAAAATTAAAGAAGACCTGGATTAAGCTTCAGACTGCTCCTGTTAAACGACTCCAGAGGAAAAAGTTACAAGATGCTCAGACAGAACGCCCTACTGAAACAGACTTTATCCCATTTGTAAGAAAATGCATTGAATGTACTTGTTGTGAATTCTTGGTAAGCTATAGGTGTTATAGGATTGATCTTTCTTATGCCAGATTTCTAAGAAAATTATTCATTAGTAAATTTGATTGAAATATGTTATAGACAGATTTCAGGAGGTAATTATAAAACAGTTCAGGACTTTTTCCCCTTTCTCCATGGTTGCACAAAGCTGAAGTTAAAGTTCCAGGGGTGTGAGGACAAGGGCCTCACATTGGGGGTGTGGAGGTCAAACCTCCCCCAGATAAAAGCATCTTCCTTAATATTTGTTGGTGATTGTGCATTGGTAATGCATTGCTTTACATTTGTGATCACTGTTTTTAGATTATTGTACTTACAATAATGGTTATTGCTGATAAGATTGTTTGATGTTTTTTTCATTGATCAGTTCATTGACAATAATTCATTATTTAGTGATGTTTTACATATATATATATATATATATAAATATATATATATATATATATATATATATATATATATATATATATATATAGATATAGATATAGATATATACATACACACAGACAGACACAGACACACACACACACACAAAATGTATCTGTGTGTGTGTGTTTGTGCGTGCGTGTGTGTGTGTTTATATTATGCACACACACACACACACACACACACACACACACACACACACACACACACACACACACACACACACACATATATATATATATATATATATATATATATATATATATATATAAAATGTGTTTATAAAGAGGTATTTTACATAAGTGATTTAGCATATTTTCATGAATCTTTTATAAAATAATACTAGGATAATTATGCACAAAACTTCATTAGATTGTACATCTGTCTTTAAAACCAAAGGAGCAGCTGTATTTTAAATTTAGTGAAAAAGAATGCCATTGTATGCTACAGCATTTATAAATATCATCAGTTCAGTGCAAAAATCCATATTTTCTAAGCCTGAAATCACAAAAGCATTACCCAGTTATTTGACTTATGCTAGTGCATTTTTAAAATTATATGGCTAATGCTTTTGGTTATTGAATGTCACATGCAAGGGACTTTTCCTTGCAGAAATTGTACAGCATGTGACTATCTATATAATAAATCTACATATAAACATCCTATACTAGGATTTATAATTGATATAGATTTTTATGCTGACTGTAGAACACAAAACTTGGTTTATTTCAGCTTCTGCACTGTATGTCATGCCTTTTATATAGGCAAAACCAATAGGTGTTTAAAGGAACGTATCCTTGAACACAACACCTTAGAGACATAAGAAATAAAAAAGACACAAGTGCTTTAGCAAAACATGTGGAAGAAGAAGATAGGAAGCATATTTTTAATTTCATGGTTTTAGAAATAATAAACAAAAGTAAGAGGGGAGGTGATATAAGGAATGAGGTAGAGGAAGCAGAACAAAGATGGATTTTATTACTTCAGGCAGATAGGTCTCCTGGATTGAACAACGCTGTTTCCTTGAAACCTTTTTTAAAATCTAGACCACTAAAACACTGAATAATATGGACTACTACATAAATGTGTTTGTTATATGCATATTTTACTTTATTTTATGCAGAATACAAGGCAAATTGATATACTGATGTATGTAACTTTAATTAGTCTATGTCATAGTTCTATATGTGTTTTCATTGGTTGAAACATATTTTAAATATCATTGTTTTAACTGTTTTTTATGAGTCTGAAGAAGTGATCAGTTGATTTAGATCGCAAAAGTGCTTACTTTTGTTTAATAAAGGGCAGCTGAAGTGAAACTGCAAGTGAATTGTTTCCTACTTTGACTACTACATCTCAGTCACAACTTTGGTTTTATAAAGGGCACTACTGTGAAGCTGCAAGTGATTTATTTCCTGGCATGGAGAACTCCATTTTTATATCTTCAGCTGTGGTCTAACCATTGTTTTTTTTTTCATTTTTTTCCGCTAAAGGTCCTCCCACTAGCTGTTAGCCTGTGTTTTATATCTTCCCATTCATTAAGTGCCTGTTTCAGCATTTAGACTATCAATGCTTTTTTTCCATCTTATCTTTAAAATGCGTAACATCTGATGCTAAACTACCAGCCACTGGAGAGCCGACAAAGTGTTTCTCAGAAATCAGCCTGGGATTACTGTTTCAGTTTTGTTTCTGGTGAGAGGATTTGAGGGGCATTGGTCATACCCTCCCTATAGATTATTAATCACTGGGAAGATTAAGAATTGTTTCTTATGAGCTGGTTTGATATTAATGCTACTGCTTTGTTCCTAGTAAGAGAAGAAGAAGAGTGGCGCAGATTCTTACTTGTCTCTGATTACTCAGTGTGTATGGGACTCCATTGTTTGATCTGGTTGCATTTTTAGTGAGAACCTCTTCAGGGCTTCATGCAGCTTGGCTTTTTGTTGTATCCAGCTGCCATAGATTCTATCCAGGTTCTATACAGGCTATCTGTCAAGAGAAGACTGTAACAATGTATTAAATCCAACAACATCTGGGTTAAAACTAGTTTAAATTACTATCACTCATTTAATTCTGGTGAAAAGAGTAGGAGCAAAGGATCATCAATTCCTATCTGTGTGCAGCTGTTTGACACCATTACAATCTCCACTACCAGACAGATAGCACCTAAAATAATCAACTCCAAACCTCATAAGTGATTCACCCTCTTCAGTCCACATTAGAAAGCAAGTGGAGCCATGGATTTGCACTTTCAAACCATCTCTGTAGCCAGCTTGATTGAAATGGGCATCCAAAGACAATGTAGCAATTGTGTCATGTTTACTGACAACTACCATTCACTTAACAGTGGGAGAGAGATGTAGATTTTATAAAGTTATTGAAGGCAAAGCTCTTACATGAAACCACAAAAAATTATGTGCAGGTTGTCAGCACCTCGCAACACTACATTAAAGTAATCACACACAACTCAGACCAACTACATAGACCTGCATATGCTGAGATCCTTTAAAGCAACTTTCCTAAACCTCAAAGGTCTCCTAATGTAACCTAAGAAATAAGTAGCCTCAACAACCTCAGAAATACACAACACAAGCAGCACCAACCTTGAAACATATATCTAAGAGTCACGCTAACTCAATTCAAAACCCATAATGCAAGCCTCAACACAATCAAATATTCTAGTCATAGCTGACTTCATAGTGAAGACACATTGATACACCACTGACCAAGCTGTGCAAGGAGAGGGTCATGGTCAGTTACCTATGAGGGGCCAGGATTTCCCACTTCATGCATGCACTGAAGTCCTTGCACTGCAAGTACGCATATGACATAGTAATAGTACACATGGGTGAAGATGACTTGTGACATACCTCATTGAACTATATCCAGAGAGACATGATGGAGCTTTTGGAATATGTGTCTGATGCTGCCATGAACAAAGTCCTCAGCAGAAATCTGGCATCACCAAGAATGATGCATCAATATGAACAAAAGCTTGACTTCTACAATGATTAGCATAGCTTCTAGTGTCATTCCAATGTGGCACAAAATTTATATATATATATATATATATATATATATATATATATATATATATATATATATATATATATGTGTGTATATATATATATATATATGATTTACTATCAAAATTTCGGTTGCACATTCGCTGAGTCAGAATGTGGAATGTGTGAACTCTGAACGCTGCAAATGTGGACCACCGATATTGCAGAATGCTAACATCTCATTCCCTCTTGACCCAAGGTAATGTTTCTTTCTAGGTCCAAAATCAAAAGTGAATGTCGAAGTTTGCTATTTTTTTGAAGATATGAAATTTAGCAGTCTGTTTTTTGTGGATTTCATTTGATAATACTACAGAACAGAGATGTGGAATTGAAATTTTGATAGTAAACCTATACACACATACACACACACACACACACACACACACACACACACATATATATATATATATATATATATATACATATGTGTGTGTGTGTGTGTGTGTGTGTGTGTGTGTGTGTGTGTGTGTGTGTGTGTGTGTGTGTGTGCATGTGTCAGCCAAGGAGGAGATGGCAGACAGTCCTAATTGTTTTGCTAGGGATTGCTTTTACCTATATGCACAAAGCTTTCATATTTTGGCTAAATACTTGTCCACCCCCATAGTGCCTTTGTCAATCTTCTAAAGCTTTCAACATAGCAAAACGGAATCTGAATAACATTAAGGTGTTGCTGCTCAACAGTTGGAGCCATTAGGAGGATATATGAATGATTGGAGGTGAAAATTAAATTGGGTGAGGTCCTCTCTGATACTCTCTACCTGAGCAGAGGAACTAACCAGAGGTTTCATGTCTCCCCTTTGTTATTTGAATTATATTTAGAACCATTGGCAAAGAAAATAAGGGACTCAGAAATTCAAGGATATAATTGGTATGGTAGTCAAGAAAAGCTGGCTGTATTTGCAAATGATATTATTTTATACCTGACAAAACCAGAAAGGGACATTACAGTGCTGTGGAACATATTGAGACAGTTTCAAACCTTTTCAGGATACATAATTAATTAAGCCAAAACAAAAGCAATGGCGGTAAATTATGTACCCAAATACAAATTCTTTCAGCAATATCCATATTTATGGGAAAATGAAAAAAATGAAGTATAAAAAATGATACAGGTGTGGCAGCTAAGGATATGTGGGAAGAGACTAAACAAAAGATAATACAAATACTGAAAAAATGGAAGCTCTGTTATATGAATATTGATAGTAGGGTACAGGCAGTTAAAATATTTTTAGTCCCTTTAGTCTTGTACTGTGGTGAGGTATGTTTTTATCGACTAGAGGAGAAGTGGAGGATAGCAATTAATAAAGAGCTGAAGGATTTTATCTGGGGGGGGGGACAGCAAGAGTCAAGTGGGATAAGCTTATACTTCCAATAGAACAGGGCAGATTGGGATTACCCGAGCTGAAGGGGTATTTCAGAGCAACACAGTTAAGGCTCCTATACATAGCACAAGCAGAAAACTATAATTCAAAATTGAAATGATGATGATGAAACAGGGGGGAAGCTCAAGTAACAGGGACAGACTGGGATGTTTGATGCAGACCTTTAAGGAGAACAACAATAATCATACAGAATATTATATTCATGAAGTAGCAGAAGGTCTTCTAAGAACTAAGCCAACATGAGAATGGAGAAAGGAGATTCTGCCGATAGCTTTGACTGCAATTAGGGATACAGACTGTAGGCAAGAGGGAACGGGAATATATTGGAGAAAACCGGCAAAGGAACCAAGGTGCTGGGAGCAGATAACTAGAGAGGAAAAGGTAATAGAATGGGAAGATGTATGTACACTTTGAATGAGATAAAAAAAGAGATATCACGAACACAGTAATGTATTTCACTATTTCTGTTACACAAGATACTCCTGTCCTGCAGCTATACTGCTGCATGTTTGTCTGTGACAAACTAGTTATTAGTTGAAGTCACACAAATATACACACACACACACACACACACACACACACACACACACACACACACACACACACACACACACATATTCACATTCCCCTTAGAACCTAAATAAATCATTTCTAAACCACAATCATATGACAGTTGCAGTCAGTAACTTTCATACAAAGTTACGTCTCTACTCACCAGGGACAAAACACTTTCTCATCGGGTATAGATTTAATTCTTGAATATGATTCCCACACACATACGTGCACACACACACACACACACACACACACACACACACACACACACACACACACACACACACACACACACACACAAACACATGGTGTCCCTGTCAAGGCAGTTCAACTATCACTTGCTCTCACATATAAACTATGTATCTTCCCACAAAACAAAGGAATTTTTAGACTCAGTATACCTCACATGCTTCAGTGTGATTATGTGAATGAAGCAGTGGCCACAGTAACATATTTCATCTTTTTACTTATACCCATGCGCTGCCTGCCCCTGTAACCTACACTGATGGTTTGTAACTGTGGTCACTTGTTTAACAGTGACAAATGCCTTCATCCATAGCCTGCATCCATGCTTCTCAGACACAACTACTGAATTTGTCTTTGATGCTTGACTGATCAGTGTGAAAAAAATAATTGCCCAGTAATATATTTCAACTTTTAGCATTCATATTGTTTCTGACCCTCCCAAACAAACTATACAAATGATCAGTTAGCTGTTTACACGTGATTGTACTGTGCTTTGACACACAATTTACATCCCCTTATCTACATCCACTATAACCATTTTTGACTATGTACACTTTGAATGAGATAAAAAAAGAGATATCATGAACACAGTAATGTATTTCACTATTTCTGTTACACAAGATACTCCTGTCCTGCAGCTATACTGCTGCATGTTTGTCTGTGACAAACTAGTTATTAGTTGAAGTCACACAAATACACACACACACACACACACACACACACACACACACACACACACACACACACACACACACATACGCACACACACACACACACACACACACACACACACACACACACACACAAACTCAAATTCCCCTTAGAAATTAAATAAATAATTTCTAAACCACAATCATATGACAGTTGCAGTCAGTAACTTTCATACAAAGTTACGTCTCTACTCACCAGGGACAAAACACTTTCTCATCAGGTATAGATGTAATTCTTGAATATGATTCCCACACACATGCGTGCACACACACACACACACACACACACACACACACACACACACACACACACACACACACACACATGCACACATGCACACACGCACACACACACACACAAACACATGTTGTCCCTGTCAAGGCAGTTCAACTATCACTTGCTCTCACATATAAACTATGTATCTTCCCACAAAACAAAGGCATTTTTAGACACAGTATACCTCACATGCTTCAGTGTGATTATGTGAATGAAGCAGTGGCCACAGTAACATATGTCATCTTTTTACTTATACCCATGCGCTGCCTGCCCCTGTAACCTACACTGATGATTTATAACTGTGGTCACTTGTTTAACAGTGACAAATGCCTTCATCCATAGCCTGCATCCATGCTTCTCAGACACAACTACTGAATTTATCTTTGATGCTTGACTGATCAGTGTGAAAAAAATAATTGCCCAGTAATATATTTCAACTTTTAGCACTCATATTGTTTCTGACCCTCCCAAACAAACTATACAAATGATCAGTTAGCTGTTTACACGTGATTGTACTGTGCTTTGACACACAATTTACATCCCCTTATCTACATCCACTATAACCATTTTTGACTATGTACACTTTGAATGAGATAAAAAAAGAGATATCACGAACACAGTAATGTATTTCACTATTTCTGTTACACAAGATACTCCTGTCCTGCAGCTATACTGCTGCATGTTTGTCTGTGACAAACTAGTTATTAGTTGAAGTCACACAAATATACACACACACACACACACACACACACACACACACACACACACACACACACACATACACACACACGTGCATGCGTGCGCAGACTGTGCCTCCCAGCTATCCCTGTTCTCAAAAACACATTCTGACTGTACACCTTATGGCTGTGAGTTATTTTCTACAAAGAGCAGCATTCACTGTACATCATTGACTCCTCTACACTTGTTGCTGATAGAAATACGTATGTATGTGTATCACAGATATTTATTGGTATTAGCATTGCCCCAGATTTATTTGATGTCCTCCAGTATTATTTTTTTATGAAATTTGGAAGAGAACATTATCCCTGAAAATTAGGGATTTTGCCCACTATGGAAATCTCTAGTGAAATGCCTACAGTTTGATAGGTAAGCACTGACACAGGTTGCTCTAAGCACCTGGTGTCAGAATTTTCCTCACGCAGTGGCATGGTTAGTAGTGACTTCTTATAAATTTGAGATGGAGAAAAGTTATACTGCATGTTTAGACGTAGAAGGACATCTCATGGGTTAAAACTTCAGTCTTGTATAAATTTGGAGTAATTGTTTTATTAGTAAATTAATTGTAATAACAAAATAATTATCCCTGAAGTCTATCCATATAGTTTTTTAATAGCAGGGAAGTGTTTTTTTTTAATTTTAGATGTCTTACTTTTCATGATATTGCTATAAAAAGTGAGATAAGAGTAAACTCAGTTGTCTCAGCAACCCTAGTTCTATTCTGTTCTGCAAGCATCAGGATAACTCACTCAGCATATGTTAATATCTCTTTAAAATTTGAGGAAATGGTGTAGAGTATTGCATGTTACATAGCCTCACTTGTCATACTTGGTAGTTATAATGAAGACTTCAGGATGACTAATAAAATATCCAGAGTATCTTTATCATTTGTTTACCTGTTTCATTGTCAATTTTTAACACTATATTTCCAAAAACCTATAAGGAAACAATAGTAAAGCAATAAATGTTGACCTATCTCTGAAATAGGATGAAGTATTTTCCTGATAACAAACCATTCATTTAACTATTTGTATTTTAAAATCCCATTATGAGGAATTCATTTTTCATAATACTACTTTTTTCCCAAAGCCTAATGAAAACACAACCCTTTCATACATTTTCATTTGCCACCTCTATATACTTCCTCCAGTGTTAATCTCTTTAATGACATTTTTTCCACAAATCTCTCCCCTTCATCTCTTCAACAGCCAATATTTTGCCATTCTTACTTTTTGCTTATCCATTAAAAAGATTCATTGCCCCTTATCACCATTTCTAAATGTCCATCCATTTTCATACTGACCTGTAAAAACAATATTTAAAAAAAAAGCACCAGGTAAACTATATGCAATCACTCTACCTCAACCTCATGATAAAAATAACAATTTTAAGCAGACCATCTGCAATAAGTTTAACTCCAAGTACATAAGGACTGAAAAAATAAATAAATAAATAAATAAATAAAAGCCACGTGGGACAGAACTTGAAAAGGAAAATTTTTCTGGTAAACATTTTGATTTTTCATTCCTATCTGATATATGAGACACGTGTTAACCAGCCCTTTGGTTACAGTAAGTATCATCCAAATTCCCCCTATTATTCTTCCCATCCCAAAAAGAAAGACCTAAAATCTTTTTATTCCCCAATTCATACTTTATCCATTCAAATGCAGATTCATTTGCCCTTACTCTGATGCAAATACCTTCAAATTTTTGTCTTTTGATGTCACCCCTGCCCCTAACTTCCAGTCCTGCACTTTGCCTTCCAAAAACCCTTTACCTAACAGTATGACTACACAAGAAATGCAGACACAGTTCCCACAGACAAATACACATGCACAACACTAAAGCTACCCCCTTACCTATCCCTTACTCAAACCCAAACTGGCCAACACTTGCAAACACACACACTCCCATGCCTAGCAATGACCAATGTACCTCAGTCAAGAAAGCAAGCTGTCAGTAAAATGAACAATTCCGTAAAACAATACCATAGTTTACTTTTGGTAATGGCACAGAAAGGGTTTTTCTAAGGTAAAGTGTATGGTCTGGGTAAAGGGCAAGGATGGGGGGCTTAGGGTTAGCAAGCCTTATTAAAGTGTAGCAGGGAAGAACAACATATAATTATAAAAAACATTGTCTTTGCAATGGTTGATCAATGATAATGCACACATGATAACACACACATGTGCACCCTCCACACACATACACACACAAGATTAAACATGCAAAAACACAATAAAATGTGCTAACATGGAGGATATCTAGAGAAAGACACCAGAAGGATCTAAACATCTCTTCTACTCAAGTAAAACAAGAAAAACTATGCTTAAAGATGATATGATTATTTGTGAAGAAGCTCATTTTTTGCTGCATCTATTGAATGGAATCCTATTATTTTATAGCCAGATGCTGTGTACTGTATTTTTATATTCCCCATTGCTGGGTGCAGTGGGCAGATCCTGGCAATTTTTTTCATGGTGAAGTCTTGAGTTTATACCTCTTGATGTCTCCTAAAAGACCATTTATTTGAGTATACATTGCCCCAATTTGAGAAACAACACTCCTGTCATGTGTTGTACGAAATCTAGCCACCTAAAGAGAATGTAGTGCTGAAGTATATGCTGCTAGGTTTTCTATGAAGTGCACCTGTCTTTATCCTTTTGCCAAGATGACAACTATAAGAGAATCGCTACATATAATTGCTGCTGCAGTGCAAGTTGCCAAATCCTTGAAAATGTAATGACAGTTCCACTAATCAAATGGCTAACCAGGGAGGAAGAGTTCATGGACTAATTGGTATCATTTGAGTGATACACCCACCAGATGAAATGGGACCATAGTGGCTGGGATAACTAGGAACTCTTTAACTGCTTGAATGGATATGATAATGACTGAATATCTGGAATGTGTGAAAGCAAAAAAGACATTTTTGCCAGAGCTGATGTTACTCTGTGACACAAGCTCACACATTTAATAGCTTGATATTTTATCTTTACAACATGGTAATATCTAATATGTGATCTAAAGCATATACTTGAAATAAGTTTGGATCCTGGGGATCTCTGTACTAAAAGTAAAATGGCAAAAATGTTAGCTACATATAAATTTAAAAGAATTTGCCTCTACAGCATTTTGTTTTTCAAACTGACCCTAAAGTAATTGAAAATGTTGTTGTACTCATAGAGAGAGACTGCTATGCAATGAAATAATGGCTAAAAATTGAATAATTTAGTCTTAAGGCAAAGCATGTTCCAAATTCTGGTGAACAGAACTATCAACTATTAACATACTTTGTTTTAAAGGTGTCACGTAGCTAGGTGCTATACTAGTAATGGTAGCACTGTTAAACATGTTAAAACTGTAATCAGTGAAAAGAATGTTGATTATGATATTGAGCCTATGGAATGGGATGCATTGTAAGAATAGTTGAGTTAGGTTGCTGTTATTATGCTACAGCAAAGTCAATTAAGAGTAAGGTCTTAACTGACTGAAGGGAGGAGGTGCAGGGACAATTAGATTCAGGTAGCATGGTCATACTCATATAGGTACCGTTTGTGTGTGAACAGAAGATCCTTACTAAAAAGGTGTTGAAGTAGTCCACATTCATGGGGAAAGGAAACAATATCCAATTAATCAAGTAGAAGTACAAACTGTCTTTGCAAAGTTAGTCAATCCTGTTAGTGTGAATCCCAATTTAACACAAGATGTGATAACAAGGAAAGACTTATCCAACTTTAAATACTTGTGGATACAATGGGAAGATGGTGACCATCTCATCATTGTGGGGAGGGAAAGCATTAATTAATAAGTATATATCACACATCAGCTTAACCTGAAAAAGAGGGGAGCAACCATCAGACACATTCATAAGAATGTATGCACCCAACAAAGATCCAGGCATAGTGTTAGAAAGCTCTAAAGGTACATAACGTTGGCTATGGAGATGGGGAGAGAGGAAGAACTTACATGACTTAAGGAGATATGCCAGCATACACCTATGTTACAGCAGCCTACTGGAGCAGAATAAATAAAATGAAGGGAGTTACAAAATAAAATATTATAGCCTGAAAGTGCTGCAAACGAGGGAGTAGAAGTGGCATCCCAGTTAATTGTTGCAGTAAATCGATATGACTAGCAGAACTAAAGAAAAGGCATCACTCTCTAAAAGGGTATATTCCAGAAGAAGAAATTTTGAAACTCTAGAGAATGTACAGTCTAAACACAATTCTAAAGTTTCTGTCAAGCTAAAACAAAACAAAAACTCAGAAGTGAAGTATTCTAAGCTATAGGCACTTTTGAGGAAGAGAAACAATAAACCTGTGCCTCGTCAGCATTCTAATCCCATTTATGTCAGTTTAAGACAGTGTATTCAGGTCTGTATTACAAGCTTGAAAGCTTAAAAGAGATAATGCTCTTTTATCAAGCTGAAAAAATCAACACCAGTAAAGAACGAAGACACGGAACAGCAATTTTTTTCCCCAGGGAAAAAAAATTGCTGCTCCGCAAAAAAAAAAAACATGCAAGCACAAAATAAAGTGGGGGCTTCACCACAGACACACCCCGATGTGGGGGGGCTGTACCTCCCACCCCCCTACTTAAATATGCCAGCTCAGAGATCACACCACAGTGGAGGAAATGGCACAGTCCTGAAAACAGCCCAGTGATTTTTTTTCCCTGGGGAAAAAAATTGCTGTTCCGTGTCTTCGCTCTTTAGTGGTGTCAATGTTTACAGCTCAATAAAAGAGCATTTGCTCTTTTAAGCTTTCGAGCTTGTAACATAGACCCAGATTTTCAAATATGGGAAGGCTATTGGCGACTGTTTTCTGTAAGTAAATGAAAAACTAAAACGTGTGAAAATAGATACCATTTGCAAAGGGAGAACAAACTAGAGAATAAAAAGAAATTGAGACAATGGTGTTCACTCACACACAAAGAGGAAGAGCAACTTATAGAAGGAAAGGAAAAGGAGAAGTGCACTGTATGCTTAGAGGGGGAATAACATTTAGCAGAGCCTTGGTGATATTCCTGTTGTCAAAATACAGGAACATACAAACACAAAAAAGTAGAATTAATGTATCATGTCAATAAAGAAGAAGAAAAAGAATAAGAACAAATAAACACGGTAAAGATATCGACTGACAGTAAAAAGTATTGATATGATTATGCCTGTCTTAAAGCAAGAGCTTAACAGTGAAACCCCAGTGAGTGTATTGATAGGAGAAGAGCCTGTGTCTTCTACCTCACAAAGGAATAAACATGAGAAGCTCCAGAGCTGGCTGACTCCAGGGAAACCAAATAATCTTTAAAAAGGTACAATAGGAAGATGACACTTTGATAAGGGCAAGGTTATAGGGCCAGTTGTAGGGAAGAAAGCTGAAAAAATCCCACTTCTCACTTATAGTTACTGTTACAAAATGATTTTTTGTGCAGAATAAATAAAGGCTGGGAGAAAATAGCATGTCACCTATTAGTGACCAAACCTTTCAGAAACATATTGATGAGGTTAGCACATTGTCACATTCAAGGAGGATTAAAGTACAGATCCTAGAAAGATTTTACTGGCCAGAAATAATGAAAGAAATGAAGAACTGTGCTGGAAACATTGAGTGCCAGAAGACAGCTCCTTAACAGGGATTTAAAAAAATCCATTGATGCCAATGTCCATCATAGGATTGCCATTTAAACATATTGCTATGGATAGAGTTGGACCATTGGAAAATTCCAGCAATTGGTCTCTGCACATTTTGATCATTGTGATCTATACAACTAAGTATTCTGTGGCTATTTCCCTATAAAGGATTAATGCTAAATCTATAACCAGGGAGTTAATGTTACCTCAGGAAATACCAACTATGGCAATGCTTTAAGGTTGAGCAATTAAAATCCTCTGTGTACGATCCCCAGAGAGATGGGTCAGTGGAGCATTTGAACCATCTATTAAAATCCATAAAGAGAAAAGTCATTAACTAGCAAATACCATAACTCCTGTTTGCCATTACAAAAGTACCACAAACCTCCACAAGGTTCAGTTCTTTTAAGTTGTTATAAGTAAGCATCATTGTTTACTGATAAATATTGCCAGAGGTACTTGGGAAGAAGTGAATATGCCATGTATAAATATCATATAGCACCATATCAATATACAAGAGCAGACTGAAAGTAGTACTGCCCATTGTATGGAAACACAAAGAAAGAGGTCAGTCCCCATAACTAGGAACATATAATAGAAATGCAAATATATTTCACATGATAAACAAAACCTAGTAGTGCATAGTAGCTAAGCACTACAGCCCCTGTTTGGCATCAGCAGATCATGCATCATATTTAAACAAACTGACTTTGCTCACTATAGAGTCTAACACTGTCCTCTGAGGCAACTTCAACTATCCCTTCCTTGACTGGGTAACCTATATCACCACAAATAAATATGCATAGAAATTTTAATGCTAGCCACTTGGACCAGCTAGTCCAAATCCCAAAGAGGTGCTCCAAGATATTGGACCTGGTCCTCACCAGTATATAATCAACTATGCTCAACACTCATAGTTAACAAATTACTGGTCAGATCTGACTATAGTGTTGAAACATGTTTTAACTGTAAGTGCAGAATTATCTCAAAACACTTCTCTCTTCAGAGACTGCTCTAAGGTGAACCTACTCCAAATAAATAACAATTTGATGAAGTTCAACCCCCTCCCATCCCTCCTCACCTTGATGACCCCACATCACATGCTACCGTATTCAATGACAAATTCTATGCTCATCTCCAAGCCTGTATTGAGGTCTCAGTCCTCATAAGGCAAAAATATTGTGTCAAGTTCAAAAAGAAACTTATTTGGTAGAACTCCAGTGTTAACAAGCTGTAACGTAAGGGGGAAGAAATTCATAACCCATAAAAGCAAATGCAACTACCAATAAGTTAGAGAACTCAAAAAGATCAACAAGGAACTTAGAAAATCAAATCCTTCAGGATAACAACATAGCTTTCTTCAGCCATGTCAAGATCTTTAAAAATAATTCCCAGCAATGTTCTGAGTTAACAGAAAATAACCCCATATTCTCATCTCTTGAGGATATTGCTAATATATTATTGAACATATTCAGCTCAAACTTTAGTCCTGTATCTTTACCTAACTATCCATAGGATATTACCATGGATGCCACACCCCAATCACTTCCATGCAAGTCCTGTTTGCTCTCTCCAAGACTAAGAACACTAGTTTCATAGGCCCTGATAATGTGCCAGGCTGTCTTCTTGTTACCATCAAATATTGTCTGGCAGACTCATTATTAAGTCTGTTCAATCTCAGCTTCTCTACTGGATTCATAGCAGAGGTATGGAGAGTTGCTACAGTTTTTATTCCACTCCACAAATGTAGTCCCACTGTTAATCCTGGCAACTATAGGCCCATAAGCCTCACTAGCCTTGTCTGTATGTAACTTTTAACAAGGGCATAGGCAATCTTCAAACCTTGGATTCAAACCAGTTTGGGTTTGTTAGACAAATCCTGCCTCTTAAACTTGATGGACTATTTTTTTGATCAGGTCACTGAAAGATTAGACTCAGGCAAATCGGTTTACATTACATACCTATACTTGACCAAAGTCTTTAATACCATTCCATGTTCTGGCATCACTGATAAGTTAATCCAACTAAATGTTAAGCCCTTTGTTACCCATTGGATAGCAAACTGACTCACTGATTGAACTTAGTCTATTAGTTTTGGAAGCATGCCCTCATCTGAAAGAGTAGTTAGCAACTGGGTCTCCTGGGGAACAGTCCAGGGACCACTCCTTTTTGATATTTACTTCTCTGACATTAAGGCAGAAATCCAGGACCTGTGACTGATGTTTGATGATAATGTCTGCAATCTTGGGGTTATCATAAATACCCCTACTGACTGATTTTCCATTAGGGCCTAACGTACTAACAATTGCTGCATAGGCAAAGACCTCAAATTAAATTTCAACAAATACAACATTGTGTCCTTGGAAAATCTGGACACCCCTGCTTAGGTCACTTGGGTGACTTCCCCATAAAAACTGACTTGGTCATTAGGGAATTAATATCCACTATTATAAATAATGAACTATTTATTGACCACCATATGATCACTGTTGTTACAAAATCCTTTCATATTTCCAGACTAATAAGCAAGGCTATATCTTCTAAATCTTAGGAAGTTATCATTCACTTTTGCTCCTCCCTTATCAGACCAGTAGTTGAGTATTGCAGTTAGTCATCTTTGGTGTGTACTTCTCTAGTCAAATAACCCAGCTGAAGAAACAACAGCATTTCCTTACTAAAACATTCAAGGGCTTGTCCTCTCTGAACTTCCCTGACTGCCTGAAAATACTCTCACTGTTTTCTGTTTCCTTAAGACTCTTGAAAGGAAATCTCTGCCTTTCCTACAGAGCTTTGAAAGAACCAGTCCTCTGCGATATTTTACATGCCCACAAAACTAGTAGCACCCTAAATATCTGCTCAAGAGATTTAAACTTCCACTATAACATAAATAAGCTGTGTTAGCATGATATATATTTATCACAGAGAATGTCTATTTTATGGAATAGACCCCTTTGGATAAAAAGCATAATAGCTCTTTAACCCTTTTTAAGCATATTCTAGATGACTGGATAGACAATGATAAGTGCTCCCCTGGGGTATCCCTGCAAGCCTATATGGAAAGGGGTCAAAAGTAGGTACAAGTAATTAATTTCATGGGGTATATTAATATTCCATGTCTTGATAATTTCAATGTAGGATCATGTGGCTAAAAAAAGTGCTGGTGTACGCCGTTGAGTGATCAAAAAAGTTTATTCCACAAAAACATGAAATGTACGAAGGCAAGATGAATACTATCTTGAAAGATGACACTAAATACATGGTAGTATCATTAAATGAAATTAACGTTGCCTATTCAGTTCTTTGGCGAGTTATATTATCTTGGTGCTGATTTTACTGTTTTTCGAGCGAAGCAAGCAGTGTGAATTTCATGTTTTTGTGGAATAAACTTTTTTGATCACTCAACGGCGTACCCCAGCACTTTTTTTGGATTTACTAGTTTATTTCGAAGTGCTTACACTTTTTCTTGGTTCGTGGTTCAGAGGAGGAGGGACCGTCTGTTTCGTGATCAGGAAGGATGAGTTTTGTAGCGCAAGAGGAAGCAGGTCAAACTAGAAGGCTTATTGGACAGTTAACGGAACTGATCGACCTGCTTACACCCTTGTGCACTAGCCTTGTTACCGGAAGCAAGCGTTCTATGGACCGTGTCGAGGGAGCTGAAGAGCCAGAAGGACACAGGGGGAAAAGGAAGAGGGAGCTCATTGGCGACAACATTGGAGCCAGCGATCTTCACAATGGGACTAGTTTCAACCCTAATAACACCCCTGGGATCCTACTCGACAGGTCGAACGAAGAGGAAACAAGGAATATAAACGGAAAGGATATGGGTGCTATTCCTAAGAGACACGCAAACACGTCGGGTTGTTTGCAAGGTACTGTTAATTCGCAAACTACTTTTAATAAGAAACCAACAGATGAATGGCTCAAGCGAGGCATTCAATTCAAAGTAAATAATTGTAACAATGTTGGTTTCGATGACAAAGAGACTTATGCAATGAAAATTAATAGACTTGATAAAATGTTAATGAAACATAGAACTTTGAGTATAGAAAACGCCTATCTGCAGGAATGTCTAAAGAGAGAAATAGTCCCTAAAGGTTTAAGGGTATTCAAATACCCCAATAATGTCCAGATTGGTTCCAATTTCCATAAATGTTTAATTAATGTTTTTAACAATTGTGGGTTAGAAGTTATTAAATTAATTATTGAAGAAAACAATAAAAAACAAAGGGAATTGGGGAAGGAAATAGAGATTTTGGATGCTTGTATCACAACTGATTTAATTCATGGCATAAAAGAGGAAAGTGAAAAATATTTTGCTATGAGAAAGGACATAGATATCAAGTGTGAGGAAGTGATACAGCGCAAGTTGGGCAAATTGAACAGGGATATTAATGAATATGAAAACCACACAAACTATCCTAAACCTAATTATCAGGCAAGTAAAAATAACACACATAAAGGGACAGGGAACAATATTAGAAGGAATTTTCAACAAGAAAATAGACAGGGGTCTAGAGATGGTTATGGATGGAATGTAGCATGTTATGACACTGACTTCCCTCCCATACAGAATAGGGGAATATTACAGGAAGGTGACAACAATGATAGAGAAAATTTTCAGAATTGGGGGGGGGGGAGAGGGCAGGGGAGATATTATTAGATATCCCCAGCCCTGAAGTCAATGATACCATCCCGGATGTTATAGTGAATGATGAAGTCAAACACACCTATCAAAATTTCACCATTTACAATTTTAGTTCTCTTTTATTGAACATAAATCATTTTTCATTACTTAGCAAAGGATTAAAATATATACCTAACAGTAGAGGTGATTTCACTCATACAATCTTGGATGTCAAGTTGTTCATGAGGAAGGTTAATTTGGAGATTATGGCTTCCAAAGCGGGCTTCAAAAAAGATGGAGGGGGTGACAATATATTGAGGAGGAAGTCAACTTTTAACCCCCCATTATTCCCTCAAATAAGGAATTTTGAAAATATTATGGTTGATTCAGTTAGAAAGAAATATAATTCAAGCTGGGTACATTATAACCTAAGCAAAAATGAGAATGAAATTTTAAAAGAATTGAGTAGAAATGCATCATTGAGGGTTATGAAGCCGGACAAGGGTGGGGGGATAGTCATCATGGACAGAATTTTGTACGAAGGCAAGATGAATACTATCTTGAAAGATGACACTAAATACATGGTAGTATCATTAAATGAAATTAACGTTGCCTATTCAGTTCTTTGGCGAGTTATATTATCTTGGTGCTGATTTTACTGTTTTTCGAGCGAAGCAAGCAGTGTGAATTTCATGTTTTTGTGGAATAAACTTTTTTGATCACTCAACGGCATACCCCAGCACTTTTTTTTGGATTTACTAGTTTATTTCGAAGTGCTTACACTTTTTCTTGGTTCGTGGTTCAGAGGAGGAGGGACCATCTGTTTCGTGATCAGGAAGGATGAGTTTTGTAGCGCAAGAGGAAGCAGGTCAAACTAGAAGGCTTATTGGACAGTTAACGGAACTGATCGACCTGCTTACACCCTTGTGCACTAGCCTTGTTACCGGAAGCAAGTGTTCTATGGACCGTGTCGAGGGAGCTGAAGAGCCAGAAGGACACAGGGGGAAAAGGAAGAGGGAGCTCATTGGCGACAACATTGGAGCCGGCGATCTTCACAATGGGACTAGTTTCAACCCTAATAACACCCCTGGGATCCTACTCGACAGGTCGAACGAAGAGGAAACAAGGAATATAAACGGAAAGGATATGGGTGCTATTCCTAAGAGACACGCAAACACGTCGGGTTGTTTGCAAGGTACTGTTAATTCGCAAACTACTTTTAATAAGAAACCAACAGATGAATGGCTCAAGCGAGACATTCAATTCAAAGTAAATAATTGTAACAATGTTGGTTTCGATGACAAAGAGACTTATGCAACGAAAATTAATAGACTTGATAAAATGTTAATGAAACATAGAACTTTGAGTATAGAAAACGCCTATCTGCAGGAATGTCTAAAGAGAGAAATAGTCCCTAAAGGTTTAAGGGTATTCAAATACCCCAATAATGTCCAGATTAGTTCCAATTTCCATAAATGTTTAATTAATGTTTTTAACAATTGTGGGTTAGAAGTTATTAAATTAATTATTGAAGAAAACAATAACAAACAAAGGGAATTGGGGAAGGAAATAGAGATTTTGGATGCTTGTATCACAACTGATTTAATTCATGGCATAAAAGAGGAAAGTGAAAAATATTTTGCTATGAGAAAGGACATAGATATCAAGTGTGAGGAAGTGATACAGCGCAAGTTGGGCAAATTGAACAGGGATATTAATGAATATGAAAACCACACAAACTATCCTAAACCTAATTATCAGGCAAGTAAAAATAACACACATAAAGGGACAAGGAACAATATTAGAAGGAATTTTCAACAAGAAAATAGACAGGGGTCTAGAGATGGTTATGGATGGAATGTAGCATGTTATGACACTGACTTCCCTCCCATACAGAATAGGGGAATATTACAGGAAGGTGACAACAATGATAGAGAAAATTTTCAGAATTGGGGGGGGAGAAGAGGGCAGGGGAGATATTATTAGATATCCCCAGCCCTGAAGTCAATGATACCATCCCGGATGTTATAGTGAATGATGAAGTCAAACACACCTATCAAAATTTCACCATTTACAATTTTAGTTCTCTTTTATTTAACATAAATCATTTTTCATTACTTAGCAAAGGATTAAAATATATACCTAACAGTAGAGGTGATTTCACTCGTACAATCTTGGCTGTCAAGTTGTTCATGAGGAAGGTTAATTTGGAGATTATGGCTTCCAAAGCGGGCTTCAAAAAAGATGGAGGGGGTGACAATATATTGAGGAGGAAGTCAACTTTTAACCCCCCATTATTCCCTCAAATAAGGAATTTTGAAAATATTATGGTTGATTCAGTTAGAAAGAAATATAATTCAAGCTGGGTACATTATAACCTAAGCAAAAATGAGAATGAAATTTTAAAAGAATTGAGTAGAAATGCATCATTGGGGGTTATGAAGCCGGACAAGGGTGGGGGGATAGTCATCATGGACAGAATTTTGTACGAAGGCAAGATGAATACTATCTTGAAAGATGACACTAAATACATGGTAGTATCATTAAATGAAATTAACGTTGCCTATTCAGTTCTTTGGCGAGTTATATTATCTTGGTGCTGATTTTACTGTTTTTCGAGCGAAGCAAGCAGTGTGAATTTCATGTTTTTGTGGAATAAACTTTTTTGATCACTCAACGGCGTACCCCAGCACTTTTTTTGGATTTACTAGTTTATTTCGAAGTGCTTACACTTTTTCTTGGATCATGTGGCTAAGTTACAAATGGTCCACTGGATCAATAACTTAGTGTTAACAGTTAAAGATATATATAAATAGGTAGATATGGATAGAAACTACAGACATAACATATTAAAAAAGTTGATATTTATTTTGTCGACTCTGTTTGGTAGACAAAGCAGATAGTCAACAGGTGTATGTGACTACACAAAATACGGGGGGTTGGGGAATATGCCCTTTTCATGGTATTCTGTGATCTCAAAGTTAGAATAATAATTTAGTGGGGAGGTGTGAGCAAATGGTGGGTAGGCTCCCCTGGAGAAAATTGTTTATTTTCTTTTTTGTTTTTAATTCAGTTTTGCATGCTGTGAGGTCATTGCTCAGCATAGGCGAAGTAGCATGTGGAAGTTTGCATTCTCAATGTTTTGTGGTCAACAGCAACATTAACATATGGGTGTGTGTGTGTGTGTGTGTGTGTGTGTGTGTGTGTGTGTGTGTGTGTGTGTGTGCACCTTATTGATTTTGATGGATTAAAACATTTCAAAGACAAATCTATGAGATGAAATTCCATTCTAGGTTTTGCATTCCTACAGGATCTATTTGAGGATGTAGAAATTGAACATAAACGTAGTGGCAAAACTGGATTACAGCATTCCCTTTCACTCTAACTTAAAATAATCCCTTAAGTAGAATAGTTGGGCAAATGTTTTGCATAATATTCTATTAAGATATGACTGGAAATTGTAGATTGGTAGGACATGAGAAAAGAGTTGTATGAAATACAAAGGGGGAATGCAAAATCAATGTTCAGTGAAGCTGGTGGGTGCTTACTCTTGCAAATTATAAACAAGGGAGAAATTAATATAATTAAGCAAGTGTACTAACAATAACACTAAAATGATGCAGAAAACAAAGGTGGTTAATGAAAAAGAATAGGTTATTTAAAAGAAAAAAACAATGAAGGCAACCATTAACATAGAGTTCAGGCATGAGTATAGCTTACTTATAAGGGGCACCAAAAAGAGGATGAAATTTAGGAGGAAAAAAGTTATGTGACATTTCTGATAACATTAGCAGTACTGGAAACTCTGAATATGCATAAAGCCATAGGTCTGGATGTTATAGATAACTGTTACCTGAATGGACTTTGAAAGAAATTAACCCAAATGCTATGCTGTTTATATAAAAGACATTTATATGAGGGACAACTTGCTCAAGGATGAAAAGTAGCAGATATAAAACATGGCTTAAATTGTATATAGAATCATAGACCCATAAGTTTTTTTAAATGGAATTTGTAAGATCATGGAAAAACTGGTTGGAGCATTGATATAAAAGAGGAGTGTCAGTCATTACTAATGCATTAATCTTCAGTAAGGCTTTAAACTCTGTCAAACACAGGTTGTTGATTCAGATTTTAATATGTAAGGATTGATGCTTACAAAAAGTGTAAAGTATTGCAATTATTCCTTAAACAGAGAGGTTAAGACAGGCTGTACTCACTCTGGTAATAAAGTGAGGTGTAAATTATTATTAACCTCTAGGGCTTTAAAAGATGACTTTTTGCCTTCATACAAAAGACTTGAGATTCTTAGAACATGACATTAATGTGGGAAGAAAAGCAAAAATCTTAGGGCTGGTGATCTTTAAAACAGTAAGATGGAAAATATAGTCCAGTGCAGGAACGGTAAATGAATGAATGCAGTAATTTGTCAAGGAAAATAAAGAAGGCTACAGGTGTGGATATTTTTAAACTCCCATTAGATACGTACACAGACCCTATTAAAAACTTAGTGCCTACATCAGAATGCTTGACATTGTATTATAACCTACTGCCCTGATGGCTGTTAAGTTTTGCACTCTGATATTGAACTGAAATCTACTTTTGTAATACAGTAAAAAATGAGCTTACTTACTTACTTATTTATTTATTACTAATACCTACCTGTTTACAGAAAACATAGAAGGTTCTTGTATTGTATATTATTCAGTTTGCAGATAAATTATTTTGAACAATTCATGGAGTCTTAGTAGCTTGCTAATTAATGTTCTTTTTTAAAGTGATTCAGATTTGTTGAACAAAAGCTGGCAAATGGCATTTTGTGCCATTTTTGCTCATTCACGAAAACGTAGAAGGTGTATGTACAGATATTGCAACTTATTTTGTATTTGCATGCTGAATCTTGCACTTATGGTATGCTGTCGCCATGTTTTAAAGATATAAAAATTTGTTAATAAGGACATCAAAGTAGTACTTCTCTAATAGATTGTTACATCCTTCAGTGAGAAATGAATGTTGTCAAAGCCTCTCATGACAGAAAAGACAGTACTCTGTTTTTTTTTTTTAATTGTTAAAATGATAAACTTATTATTGTATTGTATTTTACTTATTTATTTTTATTTTGCCTTTGGTTACCAGGAAAGTCCAACTGGGTTTGG
>NC_056735.1:1433158755-1433183755 GCF_019279795.1 Protopterus annectens | reverse complement strand
ACAGGTGAATCTGACAACAGTAACAGCATTGAACTAGACAGCTGTTATACTAAATAATGGCCTTAATTCTTTGTACAGCTAGTATATATTTTTAGGATGTAATTAACAGGAATTGGAACATCTTTTTCCACAATGTTAATATATATAAAAAAAATATTTTGGGTAAAGCCAAAATTTATTTTTAAGAAACCTCTACTAGGTCTTCAGCGCTAGGAACCTACACCCCCATCTTAAAGACACACCCTCCTGCCCTAAATTAAGTGAATAACTCAACACACATCTCAAAGAATTAGTAAAATGCCAATACAATTTCTCTAACTACACAACCTAATTCTTACATACTTCCATCACAACTCTTTGCAACTAAAGTTCTCTCTCTGCATAGTGTTCTACCACAGCTCTACAACTCTAATGTATAACAGTATACTACTCCTTTGTACATAATTGTATATATTTTTGTTACTATACAATATGAAAATGTGTCGTTGTACTTGTTACATCCTGGTACTCTTTGTACATCTGTATTATTACACTGTAACTTTCTGTTACATCCTGGTACTCTTTGTACATCTATATTATTATACTGTAACTTTCTGTTACATCCTGGTACTCCTTGTTCATCTGTATTACTATTCTGTAACTTTCTGTTATATCCTGATACTCTTTGTACATCTGTATTATTATATTGTAACTGTAGAACAGAGCATGTGTATGTACCTTTAAGAAACATTTCCAGATGTAGGCACGTGCATATCAATAGTGAGCATGTGCAGGCAGCAGTGCCATCCGGAGTGTTAACATGTATGAGTGTGGTAGTCAGTCTGTTTATAAGTTTGTTTAAGCTTAGGTTACAAAGTCTCATTCCTGATATATTTGTGTGCAATAAAGCTGCTTGGACTGAATCCACAAATGTTTGTCTGTTTTATCCTGACCAGACGAATGACATAGTGTCAGAACTAGGATTAAGAGAGCAACTACTTCAAGCCATGAGGTGCAGAGTTGAAGGTGAAGACAGGTTGAGCTGGTTGAGTGAACCAGAGCTCTGACAAACAAAAACAGCCATAAATGAGCTAAAGGTAACAAAAAAGCTGCATAAATGATTTATTTGGCAGGAAAAATTAAACTGAGCATTTATAAGGCACAAAACACATTATTATTCAAACGAGTAGCACAAATCATTTTATTAATCAAACAAAAAGCACAAAACACATTATTAAACAAAATGTTCGAAACCACAATATTTGATAAAACTAGCATAGACATACATATGGGACTCAGAATTACCTTTGGTTTACATAATGAGCATGTTTAAAGTAAAACAAGAACAAGAAGAGTATAATGAGTATGATAAGAGGTTAAATGGTCATAACAAGTACAATAAAAGAGCAAATTAACTTTGAAAACAAAGCAAGATATCTGCATGTTTTTTTAGTAAAACACTGTGTTTGGGCACAAAGTACTATTTCACATTGACCGAAGCCATTCAAAGCATAACTAGAATTGTTCAAAGTATCTCAGAGTGTGAAAAGTGTTTGCAGAGTGTGTGCTTTATTACGGCACAATTATTTCAGTGAGTTTACTGTGTACAAAGTACAGTTATATTGAAAGTGCAGTCAAAGTACAATCATTTTGAAGTATTTCTCACACTGATAAGATGTGGTTTCATAAAGTACAGTGATTTCAAAATGTTCTTGTGCTACAAAGACTTATTTGGCAAAGTACAGTTATTTCAAAGAGTCTGTTGTGCTATTGGGCATACTTACAATTACTGGCATAAAAGTTTTAGCATATATTTATGTGTGTGTGTGTGTGTGTGTGTGTGTGTGTGTGTGTGTGTGTGTGTGTGTGTGTGTGTGTGTGTGTGTGTGTGTTCATTCATAATTAAAAGCACCTTCACTACTGTGTGTTGATATGGCAGAAGCATTTTGCAAACCAAGTCCACTTGTGTTTGATCATAATATACCAGAGAATTGGAGAGTATTTGAGCAGGAATATGATATTTTCAAACAAGCATTTTTTCCTAACAAAGATGCACATATGAGGGCATTTATTTTGCTTAAGTTAGCTGGGTCAGAAACCACTGAAAGAGAGTATTCATTTGTGTATGCAAGAGAAGTATATGCAGGAGAGGGGGAAACTGCCATATTGTGGTACCAGCTGAATCAAGGGAGGACTGTGAGTGCTTGAAATGTAAATTTAGAGAAATGAACAACCCCCAGACAAATGTTACATTAGAGAGGCATTTATTTTATGCAAGAAACCAAAAGCCAGGTGAAACTTTTGCAGCTTATATCACTGACTTGAGAAATAAAGCTAAAATGTGCAGATTTGGTGACTTGAAAGATGAGTTAATAAAGGACAGGCTTGTGTGCGGTGTTAATAGTGCTGCAGTGAGAAAGATTTTGCTTTATGACAATGATTTAACATTGTGCAAAGCCATAGAGATTTGTCAAATCCATGAGCTCACAGAAAGGCACACAAATATGCTTACAAGTGATAAGACCATGGTTTCAACAACCTCTAGAGAAAACATAGACAGCATGCAACATGTGGCAAGCAGAAACAGGCCTAAGCACATGGCCGTTGCAACTCCTGTGGGTTTTCCTGGGAAAGCTCATAACTTTCTAGCAAGTTCCAAGTCTAGTTCAGTAAACCGGGCATGCTCAGTATAGTATAAGGGTGAGTCAGCAAAACCCATGTGAAGTCTTATTGTTAACTGTCATAGTTGTGGAGCCAACCATGAGTCTAAAAGAGAGAAGTGCTTAGCATTTGGTCAGCAATGCCACAAGTGTAAAAAATAGAATCATTTTCAAAACTTTTGTAAATCAAGCAAGCCTCATTCAGTTATTAAGAAAAGTCACTCAAAAAAGCAAGTTGATCATGTAGAAAGCTGCAACCCTACTTTCTATGTAGATGGTGTGTCAGTGGTCAGTGAAAAGGTTAATATAGTAGATTTATTGGCAAAGAATGAAGTATTTTGTACTGTCCTGATCAATGGTAACCATACAGATCTTAAAGTAGACAGTAGTTCAAAGTGTAATGCAATGTCAGCAGAAACATTTGCTAAAGTGAGAGTTGGTGAGCAACTTTATTTGGTCAGTCGTGCAAAGCTTGTTGCTTATGGAGGTGAAGAGCTTCAAACCGAAGGCTCAGTAGTGCTTTCATGTTATTTGGCTGGGAAGAGTTATAGCTTGTAATTTTATGTAGTCAAAAGACCTGTGTGCAGTCATTATTAGGTCTCAGAGACAGGTTGAGAATGAAACTGGTTTATTTTACTAAAGAACTACATCGTGTAAGCACATGTCCCAGTTCCATCTTCGCTGATGCTATCTGAACTACAGCGTGTTCGCACATGTCCCAGTTCCATCTTCGCTGATGCTATCTGAACTACAGCGTGTTCGCACATGTCCCAGTTCCATCTTCGCTGATGCTATCTGAACTACAGCGTGTTCGCACATGTCCCAGTTCCATCTTCGCTGATGCTATCTGAACTACAGCGTGTTCGCACATGTCCCAGTTCCATCTTCGCTGATGCTATCTGAACTACAGCGTGTTCGCACGTCCCAGTTCCATCTTCGCTGATGCTATCTGAACTACAGCGTGTTTGCACGTCCCAGTTCCATCTTCGCTGATGCTATCTGAACTACAGCGTGTTTGCACATGTCCCAGTTCCATCTTCGCTGATGCTATCTGAACTACAGCGTGTTCGCACGTCCCAGTTCCATCTTCGCTGATGCTATCTGAACTACAGCGTGTTTGCACATGTCCCAGTTCCATCTTCGCTGATGCTATCTGAACTACAGCGTGTTTGCACATGTCCCAGTTCCATCTTCGCTGATGCTATCTGAACTACAGCGTGTTTGCACATGTCCCAGTTCCATCTTCGCTGATGCTATCTGAACTACAGCGTGTTCGCACATGTCCCAGTTCCATCTTCGCTGATGCTATCTGAACTACAGCGTGTTCGCACGTCCCAGTTCCATCTTCGCTGATGCTATCTGAACTACAGCGTGTTTGCACATGTCCCAGTTCCATCTTCGCTGATGCTATCTGAACTACAGCGTGTTTGCACATGTCCCAGTTCCATCTTCGCTGATGCTATCTGAACTACATCGTGTAAGCACATGTCCCAGTTCCATCTTCACTGATGCTATTTTCTCAAAGTATGCTGATGTTTTTGACAACAAGCTAGACAAACTTCCAGTTGTGTACTCCATGAAAGTAGACCCAGAGGTCAGACCAGCAAGGAGAGTTAATAGCTATGCAGGACAAAGTCAAGGTCCAATTAGACAAAATGACGTAGCAGGATGGATTTGTTCAGTAACAGAACTGAGTGGGTGTCTTCCAGTGGTAGCTGCTCATAAGAAAATTTTAGATGAAATCAGAATATGCATTGACCCAAGAGACTTGAACAAGGCATTAAAAAGACCTCATCACCATATGCATACAGTCAATGAGATTGCTGCCGTCATGCCAAACGCCACTGTTTTTTCTGTCTTAGATGTAAAGAGTTAATTTTGGCAAGTATTGCTTGAGCACTGATCTTCACTACTGACTACATTCAGTACCTCATTTGGTAGATACAGATTTCTCAGAATGCCTTTTGGAATAAATTCTGCCAGTGAAGTCTCAGTGTGCAATGGAGCAATTTTTTTCAAGCTATCCATGTGGTATAATAGTTGATGGTTGGGAGGGCGGCCTAATGGTTAAGGTGTTTGCCTTACAAACAAAAAGTGTAGGGTTCGAGTCTCACAAGGGATAATTGGCTATGAACAGTATATACAGCATGTAAAACTCACAGCAGTAGAACATTCAACATTTTAGAGGGGTGGGAGGTTGGCATAATGGTTAAGGTGTTTACCTTACAGTTACAAGGTACAGGATTTGATTCTCACATGGGGTAATTGGCTAGGCTTAAAATGGCCCAGAAGGGCTGTTAGCCTAGTACTAATCTATGAACCTATGAACCTATGATTTACTGATTGGAGGTAATGGTGAAGCAGAGCATGACAGAAACCTTAGGAAAGTTCTGGACAGAGCACATAAAGTGAATTTAAAGCTCAATCCTCTGTAATGTAAATTCTGACTACCAGAAGTTACTTATGTAGGTCATTTATTTACCAGTACAGGCTTAAGACCAGACCCTTCCAAGCAAGCAGCCATTCTTGAGATGCTAGCTGCAGACAATGTCCAAGCCTTGCAGTGTTTTCCTGGTATGGTTAACTATTTGGGTAAATTTATCACTGACTTTAATGAGTTATCAGTGCCTTTAAGAGAGCTGACATGCAAAAATGTTGCGTGGTCATGGTTAGAACAGCACCAGAGAGCATTTGATAACCTCAAATGGCAAATTGCCAACCTGCCTACGTTAAGGTGCTATAATGTCCACAAACCAGTAGTTCTTTCCTGTGATGCCTCAAAGTTTAGTCTTGATGCAGTTATTCTTCAAGAAGGCAGACCTGTTGCTTATGCATCTAGAACTCTTACCCAAACTGAAATACAGTATGCTCAAATTGAGAAGGAACTTTTGGCAATTGTGTTCACATGTTTGAAGTTCCCTGATTATATTTATGGCCAAGCAATCCAAACAGAAACTAATAATCAACCTCTAGTCACTGTTTTAAAGAAGCCTATTCATTCACCTCCAGCAAGATTACAAAGAATGACACTCAGATTACAAAAGTATAATATCAAAATGGTCTACACAAAAGGTTGTTGTTGTGTCTTTCGGCTTTTCCCGGTAAGGGGTTGCCACAGCGGAGCTCAGGTCCGCTAATGATTGGTAGTTGATTTTTACATGCCAAGTTACCAGCCCTGACACACAACCTTCAATGAAGGTACGCCCATTCACACATGTCTCCATGCAGAAAACGCTCTAGCTGAAAATCGAATTGGACAGTGTCTTACTGTGAGGCAACAACGCTACCGCAGCACCACCACCGTCTACACAAAAGGTAAACTTCTTTATCTGGCTGATACCTTATTCAGATCACCCAGAAATACCACAGAACAACTCAATGCAGAGAATTTTGACTTTGATGTCATGGAAGTGCATAATTTTTCTACCACAAGACTTGATAAGCCAAGAGATCATACAAAGACTGATCCAGTTTTGCAAAAGCTCAACCACTTCATCAATGTTGGATGGCCATCAAAGCAATCTTGTGTACCGCCAGAAGTGCAATCTTACTTTCCATACAGAGATGAGATGCTGATGGAAGATGGTATCATTTTCAGAGGTCCAGAAGTCATTGTTCCTACTTTCTTACAACATAAATACACTCAGATTTTGCATCGCGGCCACCCAGGTTCTGATTCTACCAAAAGAAGGGTGGGAGGACTAGTATTTTGGCCTTCTCTAGCAAAAGACATTTATAAAGTGTTTTCTTCTTGTTTAGTATGCAATAGTACTAGCAGCATTTGAAAAAAGAGCCACGTCAACTAAGCCATATTCCTGAACTACCTTGGTCAACAGTAGCCACTGACATATTTGAGTGGATCAATCAGCATTACTTAGCATTAGTAGACTCTTATTTGAACTGGTTTGAGATCAATTTGCTACCCAACCTAACATCCAGTGCTGTTGTAACTAAGATGAAATGTCATTTCGCAGTCCATGGTAGTCTGCACAAAGTTATTTCTGACAATGATACCCAGTTTACCAGTCAATTGTTTCAGCGATTAGGTAAAGAGTGGGACTTTACCCATGTTACTAGTAGACCTGAATACCCACAGTCAAATGGCCCTGCTAAACATGCAGTACAGAGTGACAAAGCAATTACTAGAGAGGTCAAAGTGTGACAATACCAATATCTTCTTCAATTTACTCAATCTCAGAAATATATCCCATGACAATCTACTTGGCCCGCCTGCTCAGAGACTTTTATCTAGGCAAACCAGAACAATCTTGCCTATAATTCCTCATTTGTTGGTGCCTAATGCTAAAAATAGAAGAGCAGTTAAAGCCCATCTTTTCAAGAATTGTTCTTCTCAGAAATCCAGCTATGATGAAACAAGCAGATTTCTTCATCCCTTAAAAGGAGAGATAGTGAGTATACAAACAGTGAAAGCCTTTGATCAAATTGGTCAAGTGAGAAGTATATGTGCCAAGCTGAGATCCTACTTAATGGAATCTGAGGGTATAAAATTCAGAAAAAAACACAGGCATCTTCTTCATGTATTAGAAATGATATTGCAGCATCGAACCTGTGATACAGACTCCAGTTCTCAGAGCAACCCTGACAATGTTCGTACCGAAGAACATTTGTCAGTATCCATTCCTGTTCTTCATGATGTCCCAGATGTGTCCAAAGTTGAACATGCCTTGAAGACAGCCCCCATTGCTAGATCCAATTCTGACTTTAATGTTTCACAATCAAGTCATATTTCTAGACCTAGTGTACAATACACAGGAATCTGGACATGATTGTTTTATGTGTCTGATTCTGTATGATTGCATGTCAAAGAATTAGTTCTGTATAACTGCATGTCAAAAGATCATTTCTGTAAATTGCATGTCATTGAATACTGTCATTTGATATATGAGTCATTTCTCAAAGAGGGAGGATGTAGAACAGAGTGTGGTAGTCAGTCTGTTTATAAGTTTGTTTAAGTTTAAGTTACAAAGCCTCATTCCTGATGTGTTTGTTTATAATAAAGTTGCTTGAACTGAACCCATAAATGCTCGTCTGTTTTATCCTGAACAGACAAATGGCAGTAACTTTCTGTTACATCCTGGTACTCTTTGTACATCTGAATTATTATTCTGTAACTTTCTGTATACATCCTGGTACTCTTTGCACATCTGTATTATTATACTGTAGCTTTCTGTTACATCCTGGTACTCTTTGTACATCTGTATTATTATACTGCAAACTTTCTGTTACATCCTGGTGCTCTTGTACATCTGTATTATTATTCTGTACCTTTCTGTTACATCCTGGTACTCTTTGTACATCTGTATTATTATTCTATAACTTTCTGTTACATCCTGGTACTCTTTGTACATCTGTATTATTATTCAGTAATTTAAGTTCATAGGTTCATGGATTAGTAGTAGGCTGACTGCCCTTGTGGGCCATTTTAAGCCCAGCCAATTTACCTTCATGAAAATCAAACCCTGCACCTTGTGTCTGTAAGGAAAATATCTTAATCACTATGCTAACCACCCTCTGGTGAAAATTACTTTCACAATAATCTAGAGTTTTAATAGTTCCCATTGCAAATGTGTGTAAATAAATCATGAATTCATCACATACACACACACACTCACACACAAACACACACACACACACACACACACACACACACACACACACACACACTTATAGAGGCTAAGCACTGCTTTATTTGAACCTCCCACCTATATATTTACACATTCTAGAGAAAAGTGTAAGAAATGAAAGTGCCACAGCTGAGACTGAAATTAATCATTTGTAATCAGTGTTCTATCTCAGTTAACAAAGTCAAATAAATAACTAAATAAATAAAAATCTGCCCTGTCTTTTTTTTCTTTTAATAAGCACACAGTTATAAACTACTCTCCCACCATCATTTTAAAATGCTGTTACACTGTGATCATGAAGTACAAAACAAAATGTTTCAGCTCAACTAGGGAAATTATTTTAATGTTCCCATCAGTATTAGTTCTGTCATAAATAGAACAGCAACTAGGAGCGGTATTAATTCTGCCATGCATAATGCAATTTAACCTGTAGATGCTGTATTAATTCAATCATGCATAAAACATTTTAAACAGTGAGATAATTTAACATGATGTTGACTGACAAAAGATCAAAACCATAAATGCAAACATGTCAAATACAGTGAACTCTTTATATTCCTTATATTTAGCAACTAAGTCTTACTATGGGCATAATAGTAAAATCTTAATCACGACAATGTTGCTTCCCTTTGATCATCTTTTCTTACAAGTGCATTGTTCTGGCAGAATTAATACAGCCCCTGGATGCTGTATTTTGCTGAGTTCAGATGTCACAGAATAACCCTTATATTTATTATGATACTGATCATTTGACAATTAATACCACAATGTTGTAGGCTGCCTTCCTATTAAACAGTACACCAACTCATTTTGGCTATCACTTCCAAGAAAGTGAAATATGGTTCTTACTTATAGATTGCTGCTGCTTCTTAGAACAACGTAGCACAAAATATCTTCTGTCAAACAGTCAAAACTATGTTGTTGTGTATCATTTCCCCATTAAAAAAGAGTACTAAATATCTGCATATGTGAAATAAAGTTAAACATTCCCCTTACTTTATATTTTGATATTACTTATCAGGTATCACAGTATATTTCAAACAATCAAGACCACTTAATAGAATGTTGTTTCCTATTTAAACAGTGCAGTGAATAATACTTTAAAACATGTAAAATAAGTGAAATATATGAATGTGAGAAATAATGACCAAATATTGGTAACGGGGATATTTCTACTTTTCTGACATTCTGTAATTGCAAATTCACTGTGTAATGTTTGTGTGTCTCTGTGCATATGTATGGCTCATCTGCATTTTTTTGAATGTACATTTGGTCAGCACATGCTAGGGGTAGTGTATGTTGCTGAACGTATGGATATCCAAATGGTCACAATACCAACAGTGTGTTTTGGCAAGACAAGAGAGTGGTGTTTGGAGGGGGAGAGTGTTTATAAGTGTGTTAGAGAGTTAAGATTATGTTCTGGAATAGGTTTTGTACATTTGTGTGTGAGTGTAGGTATTTTTAGAGTTAGGGATGGTGTTAGGTAAGAAGATAGAGGTAGAATTTGTCCTGTGTGTTTGTGTGTCCGATGATTTCCTGTGTAGTGGCAGTATTACCGGAAGTTTTTTTTTAAGGTAAGGTGTAAAAGTTGGGGTTGGGGGAAGGGGCAGGGATAGGGTTAGCACCCATTACTAAGGCAGTGCTTGGAGGGCTTGTAAAACAAAAATAACAACACATTGTGTACTAAATTAGCTTAAAATTAGCAATCAGCATAATTCCTGAAATAAAAAGCTCTGTTAGTTATATAATTTTTAAACATAGTTGAACTATGAACATAATCACACATAGAGCAGCTACCACAATTAAAAGCACCATTATTGTAAGCATTCATATTTCTAATACTAGGTTCCCTTTTTGAAATGTATTTTAAATTTTCATTCAAATTTTATAAATGAGTTATGGACGTATCCAACTATATTAAAATGATCTTTATTGGTGCTTAAAATTGTAGATTTACTACTAAGAATGTTATATACTGCAAGAACATATAAGGACAATTTGCTGCCTAGCCTAGAAGGCGGTTTCAGAAGACAATGCTGTAAACCTTCTGGAACCAGTAATTTTGAACTTCTTTGACAAGTGATTTGGAAGTCTCACATAGTCTACCTAGTTACTAGGATGGCCACTTTTAATAAAATCACAATTACCTTAGTAATGTTACTAAAATAACATCCTATTTAGAAAAAAATGATACTGTACACAACGCTGACCTCAGTTACCTCTTAACTGTGTACACTGTATATACTAAGCATTCAACATCGCACATCTTCCTCTCTTACTGCTACCTCAGTAATGCCCTTAGCATGGCAAAATACCACAAGACCTCACCAAATGTTTATTTAAGAAACATCTTCTTGCAACTCAGTTGCAATAATAGGCATTCTGTTTTTTTTTTCTTTTTTTTTTTCTGATGAGTGTGGTCAAGAAATGGGTTAAGGAGGGTATCACAAGGGGAAAGATATTAAAATACATGTAAAGACCTTGCTACAGCCTCAACCTTCCTACAGCTATGATATCAATAGTAGATTTTCAGTAGTATTACTTGTCCATCAAAGTAGCCTCGCCTAATCCCACCATATAAAAAAAATCACGTAGCTATCAAAGTAAAACATTGCACCCTTCTAACAACCATTTCAGCCTGATATCAAGATGGACAATTAACTCTGATTAATATCTCCCTTGGCAAACCACACACTGCTTTGTCTGTGTTTATCTTTTCTGTCCCTTGCCATTTACTAATCAAAAATAAAATAAATGCTTTCTATTTATTTATTTTGCATTTATCCTTTGTTGACTGTGTTAGTCCCACTAAGCCTCCTTTCAGGGGAGAATCAAGTTGCTATTTATCGTACTAGGGAAAATTTGACCAGGGCCTGGGGAGCTTCCACTGCTCTTTCATCTTGCTGTTTTGCATCAGAACCACAAAGTGGAGGCGTGGCCAAGGATGAACACAGGATAGCAGCAGATTTCTTCAGCTCCACCAATTTCACAGCACTGACAGGAAATAATTACTTTAAAAATTAATTTATGAAGTAATTTTCTTTCTAAATACGTTTGGAATATCAGTTTATTGAATAATATCTAAAAAAGAAAGAAAATTTCAATAATATTCCTGTCAGAAAACACTTTGGAAATTTCTCTGTCAGCTTCTCTGTTTGAAATGAGTTCCAGTAAGACAAATTCTCAAGATTCCAGCATCAAGAAAGAGCTTCAGTCTCTGATATCTACAATTCAGCAACTTACTACCAAAATGGACAAACTGGATACTAAAATTGATAACTTCATAGAAAAAACTACAAAACAAATAGATTTGTTACATCTAGACTTGCAACAACAGAAGACTCAGATTACAGGCATAGAAGAGACTGTTAATGACATGGAGAATAGAATCCAGGAAGAAGAAATTAACATTGAGTTTTTGCTGAAGCAGAACACACATCTACAAACTAAACTTGATGACCTGGAAAATAGATCTAGGTGCAATAATATTAGGATTTTTGGACTGCCAAAAAATATAGAAGGTAACAATATTACTTCTTTTTTAAATACATGGCTTCCCAAAACTTTAGACTTACCAGAAGCATTTTCTTTTGGTATTGAAAGAGCCCATAGATCCATATCTAATTTTAACTCTAACAAAAAATACCCTAGATCAGTTATAGTTAGATTTCTATCATCCTATGACAAAGAGATGGTACTTAAATCTGCATGGGCTAAAGCACCTGTTAAAATTAATGAGGCAACTGTGCGTTTTGACAATGCCTATTCTTCCTTGGTAATAACTAAAAGAAAAGTTTTTCTGCCATTAATAAGAGAGCTTAAGAAAGCACAGTTTAAAACCTACCTTCTGTTTCCTGCCAAACTAAAAATCTTTCTACCTGATGGCCCTAGAATTTTTGAAGACTTAGACTCTGCATTGTTGTATATTAAAAAAAATAAGATTTTGGATAAAATAGAGGAAATGGAATGGGCTAGTCCTTCATTAAAGAGGTTGGCAACAGAAGCTTCTTGGAAGACTTCAGAGAAGAAAAAGACTAAAAACAAATGACTTGTTCTATGTTTTTTCTTTTTTTCTCTCTTTTCTTCACTATTAATCTCTTTAAATACAGTTACTGCATCTCCAGAAAGCCACAAATATTCTGAAAAAGATTTAATCAAAGTTATTTTCTGTGTACAAAGAACTATTTTTGTTTCATAAATAGTCAAAATATCTGAGGAACAAATAACAAGCTATCAATCAACTTGTTTCTCTTTGTGATAAAGAGACCCAAGGTTAGTAATTTGATAATTTTTTTTTTCTCTTCTTGTTTTAAATAATGACATTCTTTCTAGATTATGCATTCAGTAAGGGGTGGGGGAGGGCAGGGAGAGAAGTATGATGAAAATATGATAAGTGGAATAATAACTTATTAGTTTTTTTTAAAAAAAAGTATATATGCTGTTTAAATACTGTTGCTAATTATTTTGCCATGATTCTATTGCTTATACTTGTTTACAAATAATCTGTCATGATTTAATTACTAATAATTAGAACTAAAATAGTAGTAAATAATATGTTTCATATCTATCTTTATTAATATAAACAGCAAGTAATATTTCACTGCAGATACTTTTTATAGCTTCCTTTTTTATTTTTTCTCTTTCTTCTCTCACTCTCTTTTTATTTTCTACTCTCTTTCTTTTCTCTCTCTCTCTTTTTCTTTCATATAAGTACATTTATATGCTTTTGATAATACTGATACATGTATATAATAAGATTTGTATAAAAATTGAATTGGGGCATAAAAAATTAGTTGTATTATATATTAATAACTATGGGCTTAGTTTCACTGTCATAGAGACTGTAATAACTTGTAAAATACTTCGCGAAGGTTTTACTCTGTTTAGTTTCATTTGTATTGCTAAATGAATGTCAGTCACTTGCATTTATTAAAATTCCCGCCAGAATGTTAAGGGAGACAATTTGGGATGTGGGTTACCTCGTGAATAGTGTCCTCGAGTTGTTTTAAAAGCTTCAACACTCAGAATACACGCAGAGAAGCTGAAAGCAGTCATTTTGAACTTTGACCCCTGAATTCACACTGACACATCGCAGATTCAAGAAGAACACTCTACCAGGAAGTAGAACTGCTGCAAATGCGACTCTGCAATGAAAAATGAACTCTATAACATTTAAATGTGAGTTATTTTTTTATAACTACTTACTTATTTATGTTATAATTTATAAAATATGAAAGTTATAATGATTTTAAATGATTCAGTATCCCATAGTAAGCAAGTATGATATTTTAGAAGGCATAGAAAGTAAAACATATATACATATGTTTTTGAAAGTTTACATGACTGCAACATATTAATGTGTGTAAATACTTATGATTTAAACATATATAATACTACAATTCATTTGACTTATCTGACTGACAAGCATAAATATCATTATGATTTTATCTTAGAAGAAGTTGTCATGTGACATATTTTAAAGCAGCAGTTCAGATATATATAATACAGATGGCTTTCTTCACAATGATTTAAGTATATCTGGGAATTTACATAGCTATGCAGTATGATTTGTAACCATATTTATGAACATAAATATTTTATTTAACTGGCAATAATAAGTATGAGAAGAAAGCTCTGATGCAAGTAATTTAAAGTCTTTTAGAAGCTGTTAACTGCATTTCTATGACAGAAAATAGAAATATCCTAATATATGTAATGTCTGAACCATAATAGCCTTATTTATTGACTCTAAATGAACATAAGAACTTATTTTTACAAACCTTGAATAAATTAATATGTAGATATGCCCCCTTTTTTTTTTTTTTTTTTTCTCTCTCTCTCTCTCATCTTTTCTTTCTCTCTCTCTTCTCGGTTCCCAATATCAAGTTTATTTGAATGCTATTTGATTATAAATGTATTATACTAAATAGATGTACATAGTAGTATGAATTGTTTCTAAAAGTTCCTATTTGTTTATATGATGCTGATTTATCAAATGTTTAGCCTTGTCTTACTAGATAATCTAATTGAAAGAGGTTAACTTTAGTTAATAATAACCAGTATTAAATTGATAAGGTGGCAGCTGAGGTACTGTTGCTTAGGGTAGGGGGTTAACTTGAGTGGTATGTGCTACTCAAAGTTGGAGTTTTTAACTCCAGGCTGGGTGCAAGGTTTAATCCTTATATTATTTTCTTCTGTTTACTGTTGTTTGTATATAGTTCTGACATCCACAATACATTTTATAAACTCATTGTCACTACAAACAAAAATGAAGCTTATACAAAATCCCATAAGAGTTTCAATAAATACAGCTATATTTAAAGGTACACCTAAAGGAGGAGGTATAACATTACTTATTTTGTTAATTGTTATTCTGATTATAAGTTTTATATGTTTAAAAATGCCAAATGACTTCTCTAAAAGGAATTTCTTTAAACATTAATGGACTGAATAATCCATGTAAAAGGGCAAGCTTAATGAGATACATTAATTTACATAAGGCCAACTTAGTATTCCTTCAAGAAACACATCTCCTGAAAAAGGATATTGATAAATTAGCCACTAATAAATATGCAGTATTAGTTAGTTCAGAGCACACTCAGAAAAAAGAGGAGTGGCTATTTTATGGAATAAAAGTATGCCCATACCTAAAACTATTAAGTCTTATGAAGATGATAAGGGAATGTTTTGTATGGTTACAATACAAATTAATGGAAAGACATATACATTAATCAATGTATATTGGATACCTGGAATTGGTATTAATACAGTGAAATGCCATCTTAATAAGATCATATCATTCTCTATAGGAGATATTATTTTAGCAGGTGACTTTAATTGTATCCTACATGAAAAAGATACTACTACTATAGGAAAAAGGAAAATTACATCTAATGCAAAACATTTAAAGGATTTTGTTAATTCATATCATTTGAATGATATTAATAATCAGATAGACTCAAAATCATTACCATACACCTTTTTTTTCTAACAGATATAAAACTTATTCAAAAATAGATAGAGTCTTTATTTCTAACCAGATGGTAACAGAATTAATTAATTCTAAAATCATTTTGTGTCCTATATCAGATCATAATTCAATTGTCTTTGAGTTCATGATAAAAAGTACTTACAATGTTCAGATCAAAAGGATACCAGCATACTTAACTCAACTAAAAGACTATAAAGATTATATACTTTCAGAAGTGCAACATTTTTAGACATAAATAATACTCCTGAAGTCTCCATTGTTTATGTTTGGGATGCTTTAAAATCATATCTATATGGACAAAGTATCAGATGGTATAATAATAAAAGGAAATCTTGGGATAAGGAATTATTAGATATTCAAAGTAAATTAGACTCTTATAAGCATAATAATAAAGAAAATATTATGGACAAAAAAGTCATTAAAGAAATAAACAAACTAAATGAGAAATACAAAGAAATTTTAACTCATAAAGTTAAAATAACTTTAGAGAAATACAAGTTTTTGTCTTACTCAATAAGTCCCAAATACTTACATAGACTTAAAAATAAAACAAAAAGGTTGAATAAGCAAAATCATATCAAAGAAATTTTCTCTCTAAAGAAAAATAAGAATGTTTCTAGTCTACCAGAAATATTAGATGAATTTAGAAATCACTTTCACAAAATTAATCATAATAACATTAACATGGAACCCAAAGATAAAATAAAGAAATTTATAACTACAAACATGAATAAAAACTTAATAAACAACAAACTAAACTATTGGATAAAAATATTTCATATACAGAGGTTGTTACACAAATAAACAAGCTTAAATCAAACAAAGCACCAGGTAATGATGGTATTATACCAGAGATATATAAAATTCTTTCTAAAAGTACATACTCATTAATACATAAGGTTTTTATTTTGGCCCAAAATGAGTTAATAACTCCCCCATCTTGGCAATACACATTTATTTCGCCAATTTTAAAACCCAATAAAGATCCAACTAGATGCACTTCATATAGACCTATTTAATTACTTAATGTTGATTATAAAATGTTTATGAGTATTTTTGCTGATAGATTGAAGACAATCATCCCAGGCATTATAGATATAGATCAGACAGGCTTCATTGTAAATAGAAATACTTTTGATAATATAAGGAGAACTCTAACATTAATTGATTTTGCAAATAGGAGAAAGAATGATTTAACACTTATTAGTCTCAACATAAGTTCAGCATTTGATTCAGTAAGTTGGGACAACTTGTTTATCTTACTGAAGTGCACAAACTTTTCAGATGCATTTGTAAATCTAATTGAACATTTATATAAAGGAGCATTGGCTTACATTAAGATAGGAACATATGTCTCACAAAAAATACCCATTTTAAAAGGTGCAAAACAAGGGTGTCCACTCTCTCCATTATTATTTACTTTAATAATTGAGCCTTGGGCTAATCTGATCAGAAACAGTACTGATATAGAAGGATTTGATATAGATGAAAATACAACATCTAAAATTCAACTTTTTGCAGATGATGTTCTAATTATATCAGCAGGATCTAATTCTTCTATGCAGTCCCTATTTGATAAAATGATGAATTTTAAAAATATTTCTGGTTTAATATTCAATGAAGAAAAAAACTAAAATATTACCTATATATACATGAAAAAATGTCCTGATTAGTGATTTTAGTAAATATATACCCAATTCAGGTCAGATAACTTACTTAGGTATAATATTAACTAAGGATATCAAATCTATTATACATAATAATTATAATACTTGTCTTCTTAATATACAAAATCTTTTCAATAGCTGGAATAATATGTTTTTTACTATGGAAGAGAGACTTACAATTATTAAAATGATAATATTCCCTAAGATATTATACTTAATACAATCAATAATACTCCCACCTACAAAAATAATTATCAAGAAATTGAATACACTAATGTTAAATTTCTTATGGGCACCTAATAGACCTAGGATTGCATTAAAGAAACATACTAATAGCTGGTCTCAATGGGGCATTTCTTTTCCAGACTTTAACTTATAAACTATCTCTTCTATTATAAAAGTTATTACTTTGTTAATAGAGCAGTCATATGTTGCAAAATGGAAAGATTACTGGGAACTAATTAGTATTCACTTCATGAAAATCTCTTTAACACATAAAAATATGATTGTAAATAACTCCACGTTATGGTTACTAAAATAATTTTGTACTTCACCTATTACACCAAAATATATAGTTAGTTATCCGTTAAACATTATTATTAGTTATCATAATTTTATATTCATGCATCCTAAGTATAAGGAATGGAATTTTATTCTATTCCCTATAATGTATACACAAGGTATGCTTTTGTCATCCACTTCTGAAAGAACTCATTTAGTCACAGAAAATGATCTAAAGTACTGGTATCAGTTGCTATCTGATAATAAAGTTAAAAATTTAGACTTCTTAAAACAAGAATTTGATCTGAGAGAAACGTGTTGGTTAGAAGTTCAGACCTTTAGACAACATCTTATTAATAAAATTGATTTAATGTCTATAACAGTTAAAGAATCTATTCAAATACTGATTGATTACTTGATATTAAATTTACAACATAAAGTTTCTGATAAAGGTAAGCTTTCATACATACATAAAATTATCAGAGAAGAAACTTATTACAGTGTAGATACCTATTGGAATTATTTCACTTCCATTAATGGTGAATCACCAAATCAACAAGATAAACAATATATATTGGAATCTGCTTATAAAACTACTTCTTCCATTATTTGGAGACTTTTTACTTGGAAATTTTTACATAGATCCTTTTATACACCTTTGACGATGAATAAAATAAATAATAAAGGCAATTTATGTAAAAGATGTAATGTAGAAATTAATGCTGATTGGGCACATATGTTTTATGACTGTATAAAATTGAAAGAATATTGGAAGTCAATCAATGATTTTTTGCAGGCTCTTTTTACAGATAATTTCATTATTTCTAAATCTCTTATATTATTCAACACTCCTGTTCCTCAAAGTGTTAAAAAGGTTAAGTTTCCCTTGCTATGGTCTATTCTAGCAGTGGCTAGAAAAATAATAACCAGAAATTGGATTTCAGATACTCCTCCTTCGTTTAATGAATTTAAAAATGTTATGACTGTAGTGTGCCATATGGAATTAATGACAATAAAATCAAGAACTACTAGAAAAACATCTTACTATATTATATGGGATACTTTACAAAATCTGTTAAAAAAATCTTAGCTTCAATAGCATGGTATTTTAGTTTAATTAATTGATTTGATTGTAGTGGATGTCTTTGTAAATACTTTGGTTATGTTATTGAATGTTATAACCATTTCTATTTTAATTACTTGTATAAAATTGTTATGATATTTATTTTGTATGTTAAAAACAATAAACTTGTTTTAAAAAAAGAACCACAAAGTGGAAACACAGGGCTGCTGTTGATTGGTTGGGAGAAATCCATTATGGAGGATGCCATGAGAGCTAGAGCAGTCTGTATTTTGGAAGAAGCAGATCGAAAGTTTTCTGAAACTTTTGAAACCGAGGAAATTATTGTAATAGAGTTAGAAGGAGGTGGATTACCAACACATGATTTACTGAATTTGATGGAGCAAAGTGAACCAGAAAACAGAGAAGAAGCAAGCTCATGTGAACTAGCTGATTACGTTATGGAAGCAGGAGAAATAAAATTTTCAACAGAATATTTTGGAGATAAAGGAGCAGAAAACATTGATTTGTGTTTGTCTAGTGGTGTTATTAATCTTAAAGGTGCACAACAGCAATAGGGTATGGAAAATATCTTATGTTGTTGAGGTAAGTATTAGAAGACAAGCAGCTGTGGCAATAGAAAGAAGTATGCAGCAACAGTCTGCAAGTGAGTAACTCAGAATTAAAAAGCTTGTGGTAAGAATTACAACAAAAATGATTTTTGTTTACATAGACAGGGTGTTTTAGATAATATACTCTTGCATTTAGGGTTTAATATAAAAGACATAAGAGCATTAATACATTTGGGCACTTAGGACTTCTGTGAAATGACTTTTGAAACATTGGCTTTCTAGAAAAATTCATGTCTGAAATCGGAAGAAGACAAGAGACTGCACAATGGAAGATTTTTTTTTTAATTTTGGACTGCAACTTAAAAAGAAAATCCATGCACATTTCAGAACTGCTGACTCTGGCATTGCTGAAGTTAAGTATTTTTTCTTAGCTGTTTGTAATGAAGTACATGATATAAAAAGTATTTGATAAAATAAATGTGTGGACTGGGGGGTGGGAAGTGTTATTAACATTAAATGTGATAAAAGGAAGGATGCAGCATGTCCAAAATGTAATAAATGTTAATAGAAAGAGAGGGGCTAGATACTGGGGCCAGTCAAAGGCCTGCTTTTTTTTCGTTGTGGGGATGAGGGCAGCACAGTGGCACAGTGGATGACGTTGTTGCCTCACAGCCAATGGTTCCCCAGTTTGATTCTTGGTTGTGGTGCCTTCTGTGTGGAGTTTGCATGTCCTCCTTGTGTTGTCATGGGTTTCCTCTAGGTGCTCCAGTTTCCTCCCACATTCCAAAATATGCAATATGTGAATTGGACACCCTAAATTTGTCATGTATGTGAGTGTGTGGTATGAAAAAGTTACTGCAGCAGGGCTAGCCAACTGGTGGTCTAAACCCTGGCTGTAGATTATCCAGGGACAAACGACAGATTCTCCCTGTCATTTATCCCTTGCCGGTTACTGGCATCTAACTTTAATTGCCAGCAATACTCCCTCCAATGCTCATTATGTGGGGAGAACCACAAGAGAATTAAATTACAATATATATGAACATTTGTATGCTACAGAAAAAGCAGATGTTAATAATGCATGGGGAAAGCATTATTATGAAACTAAATGTAAAGGTTCCCCTGAATTTTTTGGTTTTAAATCAAGTTTTAGAAGTTGCTAATGAACTGGATTGGAGGGAGTATTGCTGACAATTAAAGTTAGATGCCAGTAACCCTCCAGGGAAAAATGACAGGGAGAACTTTAAGATACATTTAAAGAGGAAAAGTCTTAAGCATTGAGACAGGCAGTAATTGGTTAATTATTCTGATTGGGTTTGAGTTTATTTGATGGAGTATATAATGTGGTATTTTATTGCCTTCATTCAGTCTGAAGAAGTCTTACTAAAGGCAAAAGCGCTTACTGGATGGTATTGGAAGTTTGCAATAAGGTCACGTTTGCTCATCAATTTGTTGTCTTTTCTTTTGGTTTTGAAGTTATAAAATATAGATGACTACTGGTAGGAAAAAAGAGAACAGACTTATCAAAACAGGGATGTTTAAAACAGAGATAGATTATGTTATATGTTCTAATGGAATGGAAGAAAGAGAAGGAGGTATAGAAAGTGGTGACATTTCTGACAACAGGGATGTGTAGGCAGGAATAGATAAAAATAGAGAAATAATTAAACAAGGAAAAGGAATGAAAAGGTTAACTGGTAAAGTTAGTAAAACAAAATAAATGAAGCTGGAGAGTAAAAAATTTGGAGAAGAATATAGGACAATAGGGAATTTTATGAAAATTGGCCTATATGCTGGGTAGTTTTTTTTAAAGAAAAGCATGAGAAAGATGTTAATGCTGGAAAACTGAATGAACAATTAAAATAAAATGGAATACAAAGAAATAATTGATGAGCTTCAAGTAGAAATTGATAAATGGAAACCGAATAAGAAAGGCAGAGAAAAAGTTGTATGACAAAAAACAGAGAGAGAAAATTAAATATATGTTATTTAGGAAAAAGTTTTTCTTAAAAGATAAGGAAGAGCAGGTGTCACTTGATTAAGGAAAACAAGTGAGAATAAAACATGGAAGAATGGACATGTTATTTGATGAAGAGGGCGGTGTAAGATGAAAACAAAAATAAATATTGGAAATAGTAGAAAGATCTGTATGTAAAATGTATGAAAATGAAGACTTTGAGAAACAGGAATGGTGTGTTAAAATATCTGAAAGTACTAAGGCAGAACTGCAAAAGGGGAGTAGTGAGATGGGGTTGGCATAATGGTTTAGGTGTTTGTCTTATAAACACAAGGAACAGGCTTTGATTCTCAAATGTGATAACTAGGGTTGGGAGAGTGGCCTAATGGTTTAGGTGTTTGCCTTATAAACACAAGGTGCAGGGTTTGAGTCTCTCAAGGGATAATTGGTTAGGCTTAAAATGGTTCAAAAGGGTAGTTAGCCTAGTACTAATCTATGAACCTATGGATAGGCTTAAAATGGCCCACAAGGGCAGTTAACCTAGTACTGACTTATGAACAATGGAAGAAACGTAGGAAGTAATAAAAGAAAGGAAAAAAAGAGTTGGCATCAGGATTAGAAAGACTAACTTATGAGCTTTACAAGCAAATGGAGATGGAAGAAAATGTGTTTTTCTGTAATGTATTACATTAATTTTTAGATAAAGGGATAGAGCAGGAAGAAATATGTAGTGAGTGGTAACATTTATATGAAAAAAAATGAAAGAAAGATATTAGAAACTGGAGACCTGTAACTTTAGGGAATATTGATCATAAAATGTTTATGAGAAAAATACAGGTAAAGATGAAAAATGTATTGACTGATGTAATAGAAAATAGTGTGTTTGGTATAAAAGGGATGGAAGTAAAGGAAATGTTAATAATAGTAAAGGAAATAATATGTGTTATCTTGACAGGAAATAAATGAGGTAAGATTGGTTACCTGTGATACAGAGAAGGCATTTGATAAAATAAGTCACGAGACAATGAAGAAAATTTTGAAAGCATATGGAATAAGTAAAAAACAGTGGAAGTTATAAAAAACTTGTTATGAAAATTAATGGGTGAAAGTAATGGTAATGGATATATGGAAAAAGCGATTAGGGTAAAATGGAGAATTAAATAGGGGTGTCCCTTAATCAAACTTATTACTCCAGAAATGGATTAAGAATGGCGGAGGATGGGAAAGGAAATTGAGATGCCAGTATATATATCTTATGAAAATGTTTTGGTTATTATAAAAAATAGAAGATAGATGAATGAAAGCATTATAAGACTTGACAAGTTATTTAAAAAGGTGAGTTTAAGATTGAATAAAGCAAAAAGTAAGGGGGTTGGTGAAATAATGAAGATGACTGAAGTTTATTATAATAGGAAGGAAATTAAGATATTAGGGGTTAAGTCTAAGGAATATTAAACATACTGAATCAGTGGAAAGTGAAAGCATTTATGTTAAATACATACATATTGGGGAAACTTGCTTATGTTAGGGGACTTTATATGTTTCCAGGAAAAATGGAAAAGGAATTGCTAGCAATATTTTTCAGTTTTATATGAGGTTCAATACTGAATCCTTTTAAAAGTGGAATAATATACAATAAAAGAGAAGAAGGGGGTACGTCTGAAAAATCCTATCTTTTTGTATCAATGTACCTGTTTTGGGCTATCAGCAGTGTTAAAAACAGAGTGTATAAACTGGTGGGAAATTTGTTATATGGGAGGTATGAAGAGATATAGAAAAAAGGAAAGGAAGGGGTGAAAAAAAGCTCATGGAAAGAAAGGAATATGTAAATAAGGTAAAGGAATATGTAAATAAGGTAAAGGAATATGTAAATAAGGTAAAGTTATGAAAATCAAAAACTGATCAATGTAGTGAGAAAAGGAATGAGTGGTATAAAAGAAAGTATGCAAGATTTGCTCTCGTATATTCATGGAGTGATTTATCAGTTGGTGTTAGAAATTCAATAAAGCAAAAAAAAGATAAGGTTTGAAGATTTCTCTGAAGCTGGGAACTTTTTGTGGAGAATTATGTTAGACAAGTTACCTGTTAAAGAAAATATGAAATATAAGGTAACAGAAGAAAGAATGTGCTATGATTGCATGGTAGAGGAAATCACAAAACATTATTTTTCATAATGTAAAATGAATAAGTCTTCTGGGGAAAGGTTTAAAAATGTAAATATTTGGGAAGGTTTCAAGGAAATTAATATGGATATGATATTGTATGGTAAATATGAAAAAAGAAAAATGAAGGAGACTGATAAATGGGATAAAATATCATTTGTTACAATCTGGGTATGGCAGGAAAGAAGGTGTGAAGGACTATTACATAATAGAAACAGAAGGCAGGAAAACATGTTCGCATTGTGGAAAACAGATGAAAATTAAGGAAATGGGAATGGAAGTATTATGTACAAAAACTATGTGGTATTACTAACGAAATTGTAAAAGTGATGGATGAAAGGTTGCAAAAAATATGTAAATAATGTAGAATAATTTATATGTAAATAAAACACCCCCTACTCTTTTCAACACAAGCTGTGGGATTTTTACATTCCCCTGAGCTAACACCATGCAAATGGGACCATTGGTTTAATGTCTCATCCAAAGGATGGCACACTCAAGAGTGCAGATCCTTCCTCCATTGCTGCTGTGTGGGTCAACAATCTAGTCACCTGGACTGAGAATAGAACCCACAACCTTCTGGTCCTCCAGCATCACAGGAGAGTATGCTGTCTGTTGAGCCACTGACACTACTGACTACTTTGTTTGGGGCTCACCATTTTTCATATGTGTTATAGATAGCATTATCTATTTGGTAACAGAAACAGGCTTTCCCTAGACATTAGAGTTCTGCATCACCAGCTGAACTTGCAGGTGACCTAACATATTCCAGATGTCATAATTTTTCCGATAGTCAGTACCACCCTCCTGCACAATAACCATTCCCAGCATAAAACAAACATTTTAGTGTACTGCTCATTTATTTCTGTTCCTTCCATTTATCCAGCCTTATACAAACACAGTTTCTTCACTGACAAGTGAAATTTATATTCCATCCCAAGCCTTAAAATACCATATAAAAAAATAAATCTATTTTTTGTTGCAAGGGGTATCCCAGCTACAGTTTCTCATACATGTAGCTGAATTTTCAACTCAGATCCACTTCTGCTTATGGCCTTAAGCCTTATACTTTACATAACTTGTGAGAAGATGAACTGTACACTGATATATCAATCAGTATAAATATATTGCTTCAATGACCACTAATTAGAAGCTGACAACATTAAAAAACTTTTCTGACACAATTTAGCATTCTCTGGGTACACGTGTTCATTAATGTATTTTTCTGATAAAAAGTTACCTTTGCAAATATGATCTTTAACATCTGCAATATTTAAACATTAACTTGGGACTGTAGTCAAAATGGTTCTTTCTGATTTCATAATGTAGGATTCTGTAGGTATAAAATCCTCTGACATAACTTCCCCACATATAAAGGAAAGAGCTAACGTGGTATTAAAATGAAGACAGAAAAGAGTCAGTGAAGTCTGAGTAAAGAGAGGCAATGATTGAAGCAGAGTAGCTTTACATCATAAGGGCGTAGCATACAAAAGAGTGACATAATCTCCCTCCCAGCCAGCTGGGACTACAGGCGCATGCCACTTGGGGGTGGCCACACTGATATAGAGGTTAGCATTGTCACCTCATAGCAAGAGGTTCTCTGGTTTGATTCTCAGCTGGGTTGCCTTCTGTGTAGAGTCTGCATGTCCTCCCTGCAGTCTTGTGGGTTTCCTCTGGCTGCTCCGGTTTCCTCCCACAAGACATGCAGCAGGTGGATTGGACACTCTAAATTGGCAATAGGGGTGAGTGTATGTGCACGTGAGTGGTACGGATGAACTACCATGGCAGAGCTAGCCACCCAGCGGT